>NW_004801099.1:0-1498 GCF_000002075.1 Aplysia californica | reverse complement strand
CCCACCCATCTTTCCATTCCGTTTTCTCATCCTCTAAAGAGTGACACTTTAAAATTCTCAAATCTCTCCACCCCTCCACACCACTTCAACACCAACCCCTCCTCTCAGCCCTTATTTCATCCCAACCCTAACCTCTGTTGTAAAACCCTCAAATCTACCACCCCCCTTACCATCAACATTACTCCAGAACCTCGCCTCTTCCTCCCCTACACCACCTATTTTCAAAAGCAGGACACAAACTAACAAACTAACAAACTAACAAACTAACAAACTAACAAACTAACACGTAACAGCGTCCCCCACCCCAGTCCCCCTTTTTTGAGAAAACGTAATATAATTTAAATACAAGATTAAAAGTCTTGCTTGAAATATTATACAACCCATTATCCTAACTACAAAATGTGTCATTCTCAGGTTCCCCTCCACCCCCTCCCCCCTTCCTTTCATTTCACTAAATTTTAGTTTCAGAAGTGATCTCCAAAATATTATTGGTCTCCAGCCGTAATTCGCCCCCGCTAGAACATTAAAACGTCTTATTATTCTCTGTGGGTTTTTAAAAAATGTTGTTTGCTTGCTTTGATGGCTGGTCTGGCTTTATTTGTGGCCGTGTGACCTTTTCCTAAGGTGCCATAATGTGTCATCGTTGACTCTAAAATACGTTGGTGGTTGGCGGGTGCGCTGGTGTGGTTGTTCCTTCTTTCCTACCGAACATCTATCTTCCTTATCTCCCCTCCTTCTTTTATGTGTTTGTTGAAAACGTAAGACAGGACTAAATTTGGTGCCTCACATAAAAGATGACGCGTTTATTGGCAGTTTTAGAAGCGGGTTATGCATGAGATGTGGAGATCTTTTTGGTATTTCACTGCTATTGCTTCATGTGGTTGTAGCTTCATGTTGCTGTTATTATGAATGTTGTTATGTTTTTACTTTACCGTACTTGTTTTGTTGTTTTAGTTTTAGTAGAGGTTTTACGGCGCTTGCAGCTGCATAAGGTCATATGAGCGCCAGAAGATTAGAGGCGTTACAAGAGAGTAACAAACATAAAAAAGAAGAAGGGGAGATAAGAACGATAGGTGTTTGATAGGAAAGAAGAAGCAAACCACACCAGAGCACCCGCCAACCACCCACAGTACTGTTGTTTAGTTGTTTCTCTCATTCATTTTGTTGTTGTCTATAATGTTGATGCTGTGGAGGACAAGTTTTCGCCAAGTTAACAGGATAAGAGCTACGTTTCGTTAAGAAAACAATCAGTTGACCAGAGTTACAATAAATGAGAAAGAGGGAACAAAACTAATTAATCTGAAACAGAATGATCTCTCTGACTGTGTGGACCAACCCAAGGTAAGCAGGATACAAGATCCTTACACAATGAAGACGGTATTTGATTTTTCAAATTGACCCATCATCATCATCATCATCATCACCATCATCATCATCATCATCATCATCATCATCATCATCATCATCATCATCATCATCATCATCATCATCATCATCA
>NW_004801098.1:0-1502 GCF_000002075.1 Aplysia californica | reverse complement strand
CTCACAAGGAGCGTCAATTAATGTCGCACCATGTCAAAAATTAATTAGTTGTAGATGCCTAAGACCTGTCAAATCAAGGGGCTTCGAACTTTAGAAGTGTAGTATGGCTGTGAAAAAAAAAACGTTGCGCGCAAGATACCTGTTTGTTTGTTGCTGGGGGTTTTTCTTTTATTAAGTAGAAGTTTTACGTCACTTGCGACACAGTTAGACCATCTAATTAATCTAAGTGCCGAACAATTCGAGGTGTTACAAGCGGGTCACACACACACATACACACACACACACACACACACACACACACACACACACACACACACACACACACATCTGTTTGTTTGGGTAAAGAGAAGCACACCCGATACAATAACGGTCATTTAGTATTTGGTGCTGGCAGTTCACATCACGGTTTGATTTTGGTCATTGATTGTTTGTTTATTAGTCACTAAGTGCTCGAAGACAGACAGACAGACAGACAGACAGACAGACAGACAGACAGACAGACAGACAGACAGACAGACAGACAGACAGACAGACAGGAAAGTAAAGAAGTAACACCTACCAGTGGCTGGCACCCTCCAGCCACCCACGGCGTGGTAAAGGAGTGAAGGTCTGTGGAAGAGACTGACCTGACCTTGACCCCGCACGAGGTCACATGATGACGCAGACAGGCAGATGGCAATATTATTATTTGTCAGCGTAAAATTAACTTCAATATGGGAAAGAAAATCATCTGAAGCTGTCCTTTACAATAGCCATTGTTATAGTTCATTCTTTTTTAGTTTAGTTTTAGTAGAGATTTTACGGTGCTCGAAACTAAAATAACGTAATATGAGCGCCAGAACATTAGAGGTGTTACAAGAGAGTAACAAACATAAAAAGGGAGAAGGGGACGATATATGTTTGATAGGAAAGAAGAAGCAAGTCACACCAGAGCACCCGCCAGCCACCCACGTTCATTCTCTGCAGTTATGGCTCAGGGGATGTTTTTTAAAGTCGCTTTTAAGCACAAGTGGGCTGTCCCGAAAAATGCTGTTTTGAGAAAATCGAAGGTTAAGTTTTTGCATGCCTTGTTCAGTTTTTTTAAAAGACAAGGAGCGTTTTTTTTTCTTCTATAACCAAACAAATATACACACAAATGAAACTTAACTTCTCCTATAGGTAGGGCAATGCCCACTTTTGGTGTAGGTCAAGATTTCTGGAAACCCCCGAAATCTGGGTTAGCCCGCTTGTCCTTAAAAGCGACCGAATAGTCCTTAAGTCATTGCAATGCAAGACGTAAAAATGTGGGTTTCTGTAAACCAGTTTTATTTTCATATTATGACACGATCACATCTCAATCACAATTTTACCCTTTCCCCCCTCTCTCCCATCCCGACCTCATAATATACACATCAATATTCCATGTACACAGTTTTTATTTTTAATATATTTATTTTCCTAAAAGCAAATATCAACATACGTAACCATCTCTCTCTCTCTCTCTCTCTCTCTCTCTCTCTCTC
>NW_004801097.1:0-1503 GCF_000002075.1 Aplysia californica | reverse complement strand
GATGATGATGATGATGATGATGATGATGATGATGATGATGATGATGATGGTGATGGTGATGATGATGATGATGATGATGATGATGATGATGATGATGATGATGATGATGATGATGATGATGATAACGCAAAACAGACAGTGGTGAAAATAATCACAAGCTAACACACACCAACGTTCTCTCTGACGTTTATCTGTCACAGCCGGGGAGAACTTACTTCTTCTTCTTCTTTTTTCTTCTCTCTAGTAAAACCTCAAATCATTGGTAGTTGGTGGGTTTTTTCATAGGACTTAGTTTATCCTGCAAATGCCGAAAAACTCTTATAAAACTAAATGTAAGGACATACTAGATCTATAACCACACTTGTTTGAGTTGCTAGTGTCATAAAACTCTTCTAAGAACCAAATCCTAAGGACACATTATCATAACAACATTTGCAATGTAGCAGTTAGTTGCTTCACTGTCTCGTGAGAGAAACTCCAGTTTGATCACCTTGATTTAAAAAGAAGAAAAACATACCAAAACAACAAAAAAACAGAAAGGAAACAAAAACAGCAACAACAACAACAAAAACAACAACAACCAACAACCTACCATAGCCACAAGAGTTGTGTTGAGTGTGGCGTCCAGAGACACAGAGCCGTCAGCTGATGAGGTCACAGCCATGGTGTAAGGGATCTGTGTGGACAGGGAGGTCCTCAGTTTCTGCTGGTAGCCCACTGGACAAACACAAACACGCACGGTTTACACAAATGAATTATTTCAAACAACAACAAAAAACTACATTTTTATAGCAATATTATATGAATTCATTTTCTTTAGAATATTATGTATTTTTCTACATGCAGCGACTATGACTTACGCCTCAGATGCCAGGTAGAAGATACGAGTTCCAAATAAGGAGATTTTTACATCGTCGAGTATCTGCTGGCACTTTGTAAAACTCTTGGACCTTTCGGTTGTCCCTGTCAGACATGGTAGATGCAGCCAGCCTTCAGAATGACCTAAACTGTATCGATGGCAGCGTAAAAAAAACCCCGCAATTACAATGTCTCTCATACCTTGCACCGGTGTCAGTGGTGTAGCGGTTAGGTGCTTGACTGTCGCACGCAGGACCCCCGAACTCGATCCGCGAATGGAGAGAAATATATACCGAGTATCTCAATCTTTCTGCTGGTATGTTGTATCCCTCTCAGCCTGGTTGGCCCTGACAGGCAGGGTTGCTAACCCGCTTCCTAAATTACCTAAATTGTGTCGATGTGAGCATTAAAATCTGCAATTTTAAAAAAATCCCTATATTCTTTTCTATCGTTACCTTCCATGCAGTTGGTCCCACCACAGGCTCACCTGCTAAATAATCTAATTTGTGTCAATAGCAGTGTAAAAATGCCTACATTTAATCATTTGAAAAACCAAGAACAAGATCTGTTATCGTTACCTTCCATGCAGTTGGTCCCACCACAGGGGTTCTTACAACACTTGTTGAGCTGGCCGGGACACTCAGA
>NW_004801096.1:0-1500 GCF_000002075.1 Aplysia californica | reverse complement strand
CTCCTGAGATAGGGAGAGAAAGAGGAGGAGAGAGAAAGAGGAGGAGAGAGAGAAAGCGAGAAAGGGAGAAAGGGAAGAAGGAGAGAAAGAGACGGTGTGTATTTACGATGTGTTCTTTGCACGAACATTTTGTCATTAAACAACAAAGAACAAAAAAACAACAACAAACAAACAAACAAACAAACAAACAAACAAACAAACAAACAAACAAACAAACAAAAACAAACTGAGCTCAGGATGACAAAAACAGAAAGATGCAGAGACAAAAAGAAAAAGCAATGGATGGTTGCACAAAGATGTAGCGTAATGAGAGTCGTGGTAACACATTTATAGCTCACATCTTTCTCTCGCTTGTTAACCCCACTGGGCTGACAGAAACACCCTAAGCCTCAGCTCTTGTCTAATGTTTGCCAGTAAAACGAGCATCGTTGAACACAATAATGTCCACAGGAAGCATTAGTTTCGAAGTTTCCATCAAGTTCCAATAAAACAAGTTTATGGAGAGCTTTGAAGCCATCAAGTGAAGCTTTAGGAGGCCCGTCGACCCTCTGACTAACATTAGTGGTATGTGAGCATATAATGGTATGTGTGTTTGTTTGTTTGTTTGTGTGCGTGTGTGCGATTCTATGTGTGTGAGAGTGAGTGAGCGAGTTTGATAAAAAGAAAGAAAGGAAGAGATGGAAAGACTGTTTATGTGTTCGTGTGTATTTGTGTGGTTGTGTTTGAGTTTACTTGTGTGTGTATGTGTGTGGGTGTGTGTGTGTGTATTTTTGTGTGTGTATATGTGTGTGTTTATTTGTCTCTCTCTGTGTGTGTGTGTGTGTGGGGTACTTATTATGCAGTCACAAACCCACATCAATCCTTCCCCCCCCTCTAGCTCTACGTAGTTACTGTTTCCACCACTGTCAAACCATCCAGTTTTTACGGTGACAGCGATACATCACCTACTCTAACAACACTTGGCTTTTCTGCAATCTCCGCCCTAAACTTACAGTGCGTGAGTTGACACCTGTTTTATGGTAGTCCTTTTATTCTCAACTTCAAAGAGGTTTCCGCGTTGGAATGAGATCGATTTCCTCACCCCCTTAGACCGTAAGATGACGTGAGGATAATGAAGCTTCCACTCCGCCCAGCATAAAGCATGGACGTTCTCCCGTCTCTGTCTCTCACGGCCGGTCCTCCAGGAGTCGTTAGATGACACAGACCGACCCTTATCCCTTTTTTTATTGTTGTTTTTGCCAGTCCCACCCCCCGTACAATCGTCACTCGTACACCAGTGTAATTTGATGAATCAAGTGCGGACAAGTCCCCTCTTAGCAAAGCCAGAAAAGACAAGCCACAGCACCACGCCCACGCGGCAATTCGTGCGCACGGCGTGCGTGAGGTTAGGGTGAGTCTCGCGCGTTATTAGCTGGCGGGAAGTACGGGCGGTTCATGGTCGACTTCCCACACCCTGTCTGAACCTCCAGACACCCCAGGACACCCATCCCCTCCCCCTCC
>NW_004801095.1:0-1482 GCF_000002075.1 Aplysia californica | reverse complement strand
CATCAATGTACAGGTGACGAGGTGGCGGAATGGGACAACAGTATTGACGTGTGTGTGTGTGGGGGGTGGGGGGTGGAGGGATGTTTGTCTGTCCTTGATGAGTGTCAGAAAACGGAGAGAGGTAGAGAGGTAGAACCACGACGTCACACAATGCTAAATGTCATGGTTGACGTGGTGGATTCAGGCTCTCGAGAATGACGAAAGTGAATTTTTATCAATGTTTTGCTTTTTGGCCCAACACCTTTCATGCCAATTAAAGAACTAATTTCAGTGTGAATTTTTGTGAAAAAACGTTGATTAAAGGCACAAAAAATGTAAATTTTCAGTTACCACGGACTCTTAAGCTAAGGAAATAAGTAATCTTTGGTCGCCATTTTCTCAATAATTTTACCTCTGAAAACAGGTGACCCCACCTCCTTCATTCACAAATATCTCGACATGTATTCAAGATAAATGGATATCTTTTTCATCCAAATAAAGACAAGGAACAAACTTTAAGATTATACCCATAACTGTACATGCGCAAAAATTGACGAGAGCCTGATTCCACCACGCTGCCTCACAATATGTCATGGCGACATAAAGAAACCTACAGCAGAGAACAATAAAATTGTCACACTTTTCTGTTTGCGAGTCTGCTGATCAATACATAGCTCTTCCCTTCCGAGGCTAGAATTTCACGCTCATAATACTTTCTTTCACTCTCCAGAGTAGACTCGAGAGTCCTTTCGTTGTCAAAAGTTTCAGGAATCAGATATCAGAAAGCGGCCGGGGCCCGGTCGTTCTATTGGCACGTTTCCTTAACTAATCATTCAGGTAATTCAGGCTCGCTTCACGAGGTGCTCAACAAATATAGAAATCTGCAAACACACACACGCGCACAAACACACACACACACACACACACACACACACACACACACACACACACACACACGTCTAAGTTATATATCTCGTCTATCCACTCGTCGACTGCTCGAATGTGAGGCAGCGTGGTGAAGTCAGGCGCTCGTCAAAATAAGGAAAGTGAAGAAACTGCCATTTCCCGCAGGTTCGGGAATTTTTATCGAATTTTTTTTTTTTTTTTTGGGTTCAACCTGTTTTAAGTATATACATATATAAAAACACATTTCCATGTGAATTTTACCGAAAAACATTGATTACAAGAACAATTGAAGTATACAATTTTTGAGTATTATTTAGCTAGAATCTACTGGAGCTTTCAGCTTTCAGCTTTCAGATGATACCAAGAACTCCCCATGCATGCCCAAAGATCTACGAGCGCCTGATTCCACTGCGTCGGGACACAGTGATCAAAACACTCGAATATGTCAGAGTGGTTGATGAATTAACAACTGGAAGTAGATGAGAAGAAAAAGAGTGCGGAAATGTTGCGAAGTGGATGAAGTAGGCTACGTGAGGGTCATAGGGTGTAATAACACAATCCCACCCTTCACTGGCCTCAAACTTTTTTGGGTTTTTT
>NW_004801094.1:0-1508 GCF_000002075.1 Aplysia californica | reverse complement strand
GCAGTGTATTTTCTCATGTGACAGGCTTAATAGTAGATTTGACGCCGACAGAGAAACTGTGAGTGCCTTTTTATTCTACTCCAGCTGTCAGTGGCAATCCCTTCCTTTTTTCATAAATGGAAATATTTTACTGGTCTATTTTGAAGGTTAAGTTGGTGCTCTATTCGGCTCTATTGATACCGTCCATTAAATTTTGGATGATTCTTTCTTTTTCAGATGGGGTGATCGTTTGGTGGTTGTTGCCAGCCAAAGACAGAGGAACCTGGTTTTGCTCGATTCCACCTTAAACTGCTACAACCTGACTGGAGATATATACTTTTTGTTGGAAAAAATCGGAAGGTGAAGAAATGATGGTCTTTGCCTAGAAAATTCCCCTCCTTTGATGGTATTGCCTCGTGAAAGGATTTACTTACAGAATAGATGTCGTTTGATTCACTGAGAAAATAATTTGGACCTGCATAAAAGACTTTAAGATAGATTTCTTTGTCATTGTTTTGTGTTTTTACTTGAGTTATTTTCATCCTTTTTAAGGCTTTACTGTTGAGTTTGTTTGAGATGGATGTTCAGCTGACTATTGTACCACAAAATTAATTTTTACAGCTTAAAACGGATACATTTTCTTTTTTTATGAATATGTCTGAAAGTCAACATTATTTATGTGAAATGAACAATTTTTTTTTTTCTTGAATTCAATGTTCATACATCTAATGCTACGTGATCTCTTTATGTTTTTATTCTTTCGCTTTGCTTTACTTTACTTTTCCGATCCAGAGGCCATGTGCTCAGCCTGTTGATATGGCCAAGAATTTACAGGTTTTTATCAGCTGTGTTTTGTTGCTGCATGAAGACAACCTTGAGACCATCTTAAGCTAAATTGACCGTCTGCATAGACGAAAAGAGCCATATATATATATATGTTTTGTCACTCTATAGCGTCTTTCCAACATATGGGGAGGCGGCTAGGTAGGCACTACGCCGGTTGCTAAGTGCAGGGCAGGTAGAGAGGTGCACTCCCAAATCATCACTCTCTTGTGGTATGCTATTTGGGTCACAATGTTGGGACGGATTGTGGTTTGAGAAGAGTTTACTGGGCTATTTGTCCACGTTGCCATTGTGCTGTTGAGGTAACACTTTCACTTTGAATTTGTCCCCCCCCCCTCTCATCCCCCCAGGGGAAGTTCGAGCCTCAGCTCAGTCCGACGTTGTGTCCTTTGGAAAGGCACTTTACACGAACTTCCCACTTGGCTCGGTCCTATGGGAGACGTACGTTAAACTAGGAGGTCCCTCCCGCCCCTTAAATAACCTATTAGTGTTGATAGGGGCGTTAAACCTATACCATTTCTATACCCCAGGGGAAGGTATGATGGAGAACTGAGCCAGTGCAAGAGTATTCGCGGGCTCCTCCGGAAAAAGATGAAGACCTCCGTCGGGAGCTTGCACACCCGGATTAAACGACTACAACAGCTCAGACTGATCATCAAGCAGGTTAGTTTGAAAAAGAATTTGTG
>NW_004801093.1:0-1508 GCF_000002075.1 Aplysia californica | reverse complement strand
TCATATGAGCGCGGGGGACACAGTTGTGATCGTCGTAAAACCTCTACTAAAACGAACAAACAAAAACATTTTCAGTTGGTTGGAAATTTTGAATATTGCTTGTGTGGCGTCGAAGCCTACTCCTATTGATTTTAGACGACAAAGGGATCTTTAAATGTGCAACTTGCACACGGGACCTCCGAGATGTTTCACCCTTGTCCGAGACGGCTAGGTGTAGATCTTTCCTACCATATGATTAGGGGTGTGGCTGAAAGATAGCCGTAAGAAGGAGCCAATGAGTAGCAGTAAAACGGCTGCAGAAAGAGTTAGGAGCCCAGAGGAGGGAGCAAAGGAGGTGAGGGGGGTTAGGGCAGAAAGTAGAGACGAAAGCAGACGACAGAACAAAGCTAGAGAGCAGAATATGAGGTGAAAGGAGACAATTTAATTTTAGAGAAGAAAATGTTTCCGTCGCTACCCGGATTCGAACCCGGGAAGTATGAATAAGAGGGGAACACCTTAACCTATAGGCCACGAGAGACCCTTGGTTAATTTGAGAAAGTTTTACTGGCGCACTGTGGAATGACGAGCCCCGGGGGTTGTTCTCAAAAGACAAACATGCTGGCCTCTTCGAACCATTTTCTCTGTTGTGTAATGTAGGATCTTTGGGGTAATTGTGGGAGAACATCCTAAGCCGCGCACGATATCAGAGGATGTAAGGGCAGGAACCGCCAGGGCGGGGTCAGCTTTCAAGCAGTTATCAAATGTCTGGAAGGCGGGCGGCATCTCACTGCACACCGAGATTCGACTCTTTGATTCCATTGTCAAGTCTGTGCTCCTCTGTGGCTGCGAGGCTTGGAAGACAACAAAGACAGTGCTGAATAAAGTCCGGACTTTCATCGGCGGATGTATGGGGAGTGTCCTAAGAATTAAGTGGCAGGGTGGAATGAGAAATGGGGGGCTTTGGGAAAGGACAGGACAAGGGGATATGGAGGTAGAGATAGGACTGGGTGGGTGTCTTTGGATGGGACATGCCTTTAAGGAGCCCAGCGGAAACATCACGGGACGGTCACTGCAGTGGAACCCACGAGGAGAACGAGGCAGGGGTAGGCCACAGGAAACATGGAGGAGTTGCGTGGAGGGGGACATGCGAGAGATGAAGCTCACTTGGAACGAGCTAGGAAGGATGGCCGGGGATGGAGAGAAATAGAAGGAGCTTGTATGTACCCTGCCAGGGGTGAAGGGCATTGACGACTGTGAAATGACGAGCTTTGACCCGCGGGTTGCTCTCAAAAGACAAACATGCCGGCCTCTTCGAACGACCACTTTCTCTTTTGTGTACTGTAGGATCTTTGTCGTAATTGTGGGAGAACATCAAAGCCGTGCACGATATCAGAGGTTCATCAACGTCTGTGAAAGTTTCCCCTCCTACTTCTAAAGTCATTATACACGCCATCACCTTTATCGTTTTCCTGGTTTGTCGTCTATATAAATAAATAAATAATGATTTTAAAAGAAAAAAAGGCTTATTC
>NW_004801092.1:0-1511 GCF_000002075.1 Aplysia californica | reverse complement strand
CCAAAGAGGAGGATTTAATTTATGGAAAAAATTAAAATAGCCAAAAGAAAGAGAAATAAGATAATTTCATTTCGAGTAACTGAAAATGAAAAAATCGAATTAGAGAAGAAAATTAAAAAAACTAAATTAAAAAATCAAGATTTTTTTCTAAAGCTCATAAATGAAAAAGAGATAGTGGTGATAGATGATATTCAAAATTTAATTTTAGAATTAAATCGAATTGGAGTGTTAAAAAAAATAGATTTAAATAAAAAAGTTAATTCTAATTCTGATAATTTAGAATTGATCTTAGATCAGTTATTAGAAAAATTTAAATAGGAGGGAAAAAATGGGAGCAATTCTAAAAGCTATAAATACAAAATCTTCTAGTAGAGGAAGTTCTGGTTCTCTAAAAAAATATTTAGATAAAGAAGATTCTTTAAAAACAGGAATAGATTGTAATCCTGAAAAATGGGATAGAGATTTTTCACTTACAAAATCAATTCATTCAAAAACAGAAGGAAGACAATATAAGCATTTTGCACAGAGTTTTGAAAAAGGCTGTAAGTTAACACCAGAAGAAATTCATCAAAGTGGATTAGATTTAATTAAAAGCTGTAAACAATTTGAAAACTTTCAAGCGATAGTAATAACTCACATGGATAAAGAGCATTTGCATAATCATATTGTGATTAATTCAGTAAATTCTTTAAATGGAAAAAAACTACAGCTCTCAAACTCTAATTTAAAAACTTTAAAAAAGAATATGGTTATCAATTTAGAAAAAAAGTATAATTTGAAGCCTATTAAAGCAATGAAGCATGTGAGGAAGAATCAACGAACAAATACTCATCAAGTTTTAGAAAAAGCCTTACAGGGCAAATATGAGAGTTATTTGGTTAAATTATCTAAAGATATCCAAGCAAATATTTCAAATTCAGAAAATTTTCAAGAATTCACTCAAAATTTGTCTAAAATAGAGGTAAAAGTAGATATTTCAGAAAAACATAATACTTTAATGTTTGAAACACCAGAGGGGAAACAAATCTCTAGCAAAAGATTAAACATATCTATGAATCAGAATTTTTCAAAGTTGCAATTAGAAAAAGAGTTCCAATTAAATCAAGAACTAAAAGAAATTTCAAAAATCGATTATACTAAAATTAAAATAGAATCAATCAAAGAAAGAGAATTAAAAGAAGAGTTAAAACAGAAAAAAGAAAACGAACGAATGGTCAAATGGTTAAGAAAAGTTAAAGAACGAAGCAGAGGAGGTTTTGAAATTGGAGATTAAAGAAATTAGGGAACAAATTAATATGTTAAGTAGAGAATTTCTAAAGATAGAGAAGCAGCAAGAGAGAGACCAAAACTATATAATTAAGCAGCAAAATGAAATAATAGATGGTCAGAATAAATTCTATAGAAATTTAGAAAAGCTAGAGTATAAGTTTAAAGCTGTAGAAAGTTTTGAAAATAAAATCAAGAGTGTAAATTTAATTAATAAATTTTGTATAGGAGTTATATGTGCTTTA
>NW_004801091.1:0-1516 GCF_000002075.1 Aplysia californica | reverse complement strand
TCTCTCTCTCTCTCTCTCTCTCTCTCTCTCTCTCTCTCTCTCTCTCTCTCTCTCTCTCTCTCTCTCCCCTCTCTGTACTTCTTTTTTCTCGTACTTTTGACTGGGGCGTTAAACCTATACTATTTCAGCATTTTTTCCCTTTTATTTTTAGTAAGAGTTTTACGGCACTTGTAACACAGATAGGTCATAATATAGGTTTCCAAGATTAAAGGTGTTACAAGAGAATAACGAACACTCTTTGCACTTCATTTATTGGTCTCGTGAGTGGTTGGAGGGTGTCACTGTTTGGCCCTTCTTCTTTACGTTTCCTTTTTTATTTTTTTTCTGTGTTGGTGGTTGGAGGGTGTCACTGGTAGGTCCTACTTATTTACTTTCCCCTCTGTTGTTTCTGTATGTCTGTCTTACTTGTCCCCAGTACTAAATGGCTATTGTTAGTGTCGATATGCTTCACTTTACGCAAACAAACAAACAAACAAACAAATAAAAACAAACTTTAAATTATGGTCGCAATAAATAGTCAAATGGCGTGTTCCATGGTGAAGGAGAATTGCGTCATAGTGCGTAGTCTAGGATTATTATGATATAAGTCTATGGACACCTCATTAATTGACACACGTCATAGCTATATATATAGCCTAGCACCGACGACAATCACGAGTCACGAACCGTGTTTGTAAAACATTATGGTGGGTGGTTGGCGGGTGCTCTGGTTATGGTTTGCTCCTTCTTTTCCATCAAACATCTATCTTCCTCACCTCTCCTCCTTTTTTGTTGTTTTGTTTTGTTTTGTTTATTTTGTTGGGATTTTTTTAAAAATTACTCTCCTTTTGCATCACCTCTAATCCTCAGCACTTCGCGAGCTCAGTGCTTTCTTGTCGTATCTCCATTTTTGTTTAAGGGGGGGAAAATGTGACTTTGAGATTTTTTGCCCTTGTCCAACAAGGCTAGGTTTAAATCTTTCCTACCATAAGATCCGGGGGGGGGTGTAATCGTTTTTCGGCGCTCGCAACTGCATATCTCCATTTTTTAATAACAGTGAAAACAGTCCATAACAATGAGTGGGCTTAAGAAGAAGTCACGTTTTCACTGTTAAATACAATGGAGAATCGACAAGAAAGCGTTGAGGTCATGATCGTCTTATTTGACCTAAATTGTGTTGCAAGTGTCGTAAAAATGCTTACTTTAAAAAAAACCTTTAAAAAACCGACGTGGGTGGTTGGCGGATGCTCCTTCTGTCCTATTAAAATATAAGTTCTCTATCTCCCCTCCTTCTTTTTTGTGATTGTTACTCTCTAGTCACACCTCTAATCTCCGGCACTTCTATGACCTTATTGTGTTGCAAGTGCCGTTAAACTCTTACTTAAATTTTTTAAAAGCGATAAATACGCAGTCTGATCGTGTGCGGTTGCGAGCTCCGAAAGACTCTTACTAAAAACACGTCTGATTTTGAAGCGGTGAAAACTGTTGGCGCTTAAATGACCAAAATTGTGTCGATAGTGCCGTAAAACATCTACCC
>NW_004801090.1:0-1517 GCF_000002075.1 Aplysia californica | reverse complement strand
TTTTTGCTCCCTCCTCAGGGCTCCTGACTCTTTCTGTAGCCCTACTTTACTCCTTTGCTCCTTCTTACTGCTGTCTTTCAGCCACACCCCTGATCTTAGGGAAGGTAAGATCTGTCAGCTAGCCATCTCGAATAAGAGCAAAATAATCCCGGAGATCCCGTGTGCAAGTTGTGAATGTTGGAGATCCCTTGCTGGTCCAAAATTGATTAGAGTAGGCCTTAGCCACCACTCGGGCAAAATTCAAAAGTATTAGGTGTGTCCCGCGCGCTCATATGACCTTATGCAGTTGCGAGCGCCGTAAAACCCTATACTAAACAAACAAACAAACAAACAAAATTCCAAATTAATTCCTACCAAACTGAAAATGTTTGATGTTTCCCTCCCGCTCATATGACCTTACGCAGTTGCCAGGGCCGTAAAACACTTACAAAAACAAAAATCAAAGCTTTGCAGAGCTTACCGGGCGCAAACTAAAAAAAAAGAAAAAAAGTTTCGGCCCGTCGACGATAAATACATAATGTATCACAAAGAGGAGGGACAACTGCCAGTTCTAACTGCACGTGTAATACCCCCTTTACGTTCTTAGGGCTCATTTTCTTTGTTATTGCCAGAGCTCTTCACGCTACTTTCACGTCGGGTTAGAATATATATAAAGAGAACTGAACCTCTTGGATGTATGTTCTTTGAGTACTTGTCAACTGCAATATTATCAACAATACATATTACAACTTCAGAGCAAACCTACAGGGTAAGTTTTCTTAATTAATTGATATGAATCAATATACACTTTAATCTAATCTACCGTTTTTTTATGAGCAAATTAAGGTTTTTACTAACATTTGCGAGGCAGCGTGGTGGAATCAGGCTCTCGTCAAAATAATCAAAGTGAAGAAACTTGCATTTTTTTCCGCAGGTTTGTGAATTTTTATCAAATTTTTGTTTTTTGGCTCAACACCTTTTATGCCCATTAAAGAACCCATTTCTGTGTGTGTTTTTTTCTGAAAAGCTTTGATTAAAGGCACAAAAAAGTAAATTTTCAGTTACAGCGGACTCTTTACCTAAGGAAATAACTAATCTTTGGCCGCCATTTTCTCACTAATTTTACCTCCTTCATTCGCAAATATCTTGACTTGTATTCAAGATGAATGGATATTTTTCCATCCAAATAAAGACAAGTGAACAAGCTTTAAGATGATACCAATAACTCTACATGCCCAAAAAGTGACGAGAGCCTGATTCCACCACGCTGCCTCACATTTGATACTTGCTATAGTTCAAAATTTCCAAATAAATTGAGTTGCTCTTTGCGCACTTATAGCTGAAAGAAACACAGTACTGCGCGAGGCGCGCGCGCGTGCACAGATGAATTACACGCACGCGTGCGTGTATGCGTGTGTGAATGTGAGTGCGCGCGCACGCGCACGCGCACGTTGCACTTGTGTATTTGAGTTGTGTTTGCGCACGTGTTTATGTGTGTGTATGTTGTATGTTTGTGTGCTTTTGTGTGCTGTTGAGTG
>NW_004801089.1:0-1520 GCF_000002075.1 Aplysia californica | reverse complement strand
TTGTTTTGTTAGTTGTTTTTGTTAGTTGCTGTTGTTGTTGTTGTTTTGTTAGTTGTTGTTGTTGTTTTGTTAGTTGTTGTTGCTGTTGTTGTTGTTGTTTTGTTAGTTGTTGTTGCTGTTGTTGTTAGTTGTACTTTGTTTCGTTAATGTTCAGTTTTTCCTTTCTTGTTTTCTTTTGTTGATTTTTGTTTTGTTTTTTGGTGGTTGCTTTTCTTTGTTATTCATTTCCGGTGTTGGAAACTCTGGTGTGGTTTGCTACTGTTTTCCTTTCAGACACCTGTCGTCCTTATCTACCATCTCTCTTTTTTATGTTTGTTACTCTCTTGTAACACCTCTAATCTTCTGGCGCTTATATGACCTTATGCAGTTGCGAGCGCCGTAAAACATCTACTGAAACTTATAAACTGTACATCTATCGTCCTTATCTCTCCCTATTCTTTCCTGTCGAGCATCTATCTTCCGTATTCCCCCTCCTTCCTTTCTTTAAGATGTACATTACTCTCTAGTAACGCCTCAAATCTTCCGCACTTTTTATGACGTTTTTGTATAGCAGACGCCGTAAAACTCTGACTAAATTTCATTCATTGTTCAAAAGTCTCCTTAGAAGCCACACCTTTCTATTGCTGCGCGTTGTTTCTTGTCGCTATCAACGTTTATTGGAAGTGGTGGCCTTCATCTCCCCTGACCTGCCCGTTAGATAACGGCAATTGTCTACCCTCCAGTGAGCACCGACACTTGCTCACACAACGGACGTGCGTTTTGCCGTTGCTGGTTTGGACTTCCTTTCTATATATAGTCCGCTTAAACGGGACACGAGGTTATTATCCGGAGAAAGCGGTAAACTGAAAGAGTGGGTGGTTGGCGGGTGCTGTGATGTGGTTTGGTCCGTCTATCCTATCGCACTCCTATCGTCCTTATCTCTCCTCCTTTTCTTTGTATGTTTCTCTAATCTCTAGTCTTCGGCATGACCTAATAGTGTTGCAAGTGCCGTGAAACTCTTACTGGAACAAATAAAACACCCCCCCCCCACCCCCAAAAAATAATCTCTACTCTTTCTTTTTTGTGTTTGTTACTCTCTTGTAACACCTCTAATCTTCGGCACTTATATGACCTTATTGTGTTGCAAGTGCCGTAAAACTCTTACTAAAACTAAAAGGTAAACCCAACACAAGGCTGAACATTAAAAAAAAAATTTTAAAATCCAGCGGTGTCTCGTATTTCTGTTTAAGCGAATGTCCCCTGGATATTCTATTCTATATTACATTTTTGTCCAAAAGCAAACACCCACTAGATATAATGATGATATCTTCCTGTGGGCGTCTGTCGGGAGAGGAAGGTCTGGGTTATTATCACCGCTTGTGTTATGTCATTACGGGCGTTATTGTTATATCTATTGTTATCGTTATTGTTATATCTATTGTTATCGTTATTGTTATATTTATTGTTATATCTATTGTTATCGTTATTGTTATATCTATTGTTATCGTTATTGTTATATTTATTGTTATCGTTATTGTTAT
>NW_004801088.1:0-1522 GCF_000002075.1 Aplysia californica | reverse complement strand
TTTTAAACACTAACTTTGCAGCTACCCTTCGTCATTGTATAAATCTGCAAATATCCTTCATCAATCCAACAAATCAGCTCTGCTAGAAGAACTTTGGAAATCAAGGACAATGGTTACGCCTGACCTGCCATCACCAGCTAACCTGCAGATCCTCGTTTGATGGAGGGTCTTTACTGCAGCGCATTCCCTGGCAACGAGGGAGCACCTTCATTTGTATTATCGAGACATAATATGCCTCTTATGTCAGCAGGAATTATCCATACGCAATCATTGGTTGTTTTTTTAATGGATATTTTTCTGGACCGTCGACAAAAGATATGACACGGCTCAAAAGATCCAAAGGAATTACAGGACAAGCTGTTCATTTTAAGTTAGACATGGTTCTCCAATCTTCTAATGATCTTTTTCTTATCAACAAAGAAAATTAGCAATGTTTTATCAATGCCCTCGGGTCAGTGCTTGAAGACAGAGGACACATTGTCATGTACAGCAAATGTGATGCTGACCTTAAGACTGTCCAAACAGCAATCAAGTATGTGCAGCACAAAGATACTTCTGTAATAGGAGAAGATACTGATCTTCTCCTTCTGTTAGTGCACATTATGCGGATGAACATGCTCATAACATCTATTTCTACCCGAACAAAAACATGAAACTTAAAAATGAAGCAGTAGGATATCAAACAATTAATTATACAACTTGGGGCATTTCGACATTCTCTGCTCTTTCTCCATTCCCTTACTGGCTGTGACACCACCTCAAGAACATTTGGGATCGGGAAAGGAACTACTTTGAAAAAGTTCCAACAAAAGAATGCTCTTAGAAGCTTAACTACATATTTCATGACAAACCAATCTGCCCAAAGTGTCGCTGCTTCAGCCGAGAAAGCCGTTGAGCTTCTGTACAATGAAAAAACCCAGAAGAAAGTCTTGGTGAACTACGCCATCGTATCTTTTGCACAAGTTGCAATAGGCACAGCATTTAATCAGGCGCGTTCACTCACTCTGACATCAGCGGCAGCTAAGTATTATAGCCTAAGAGTGTATCTTCAGGTGCAGCAGTGGATGGGAAATGATACGCTTAATTCTGTAGAATGGGGATGGAAATATGAGGATGGACATTATGTTTCCATCATGACCACCTTGTCGGCAGCACCACCAGACCTTCTGAACATTGTGCGATGAACCAGCAAGGACAATTGTGACACTCGACGCTGGTCCTGTCGGAAACACGGACTGGAATGCTCACGAGCATGTGCAGAGTGCCATGGTATCCGCTGCCTCAATTAATTAAACATTAGTTTTGTATATAGGATACTTACATGTAAGCCCACTTTTCTTATTGTGAAATAACAGATATAATAAGTTTATAAACGCATTTTAACTTGTTCCACGTGTTACTGTACTACATGTATTTATGTATTTCACGTCGATGTATAGTCATCATGGTCCAAAACTTAAAATAGTGTCTTTCTAAATACATTTGGTCTTAATGACTGAGTGTCATACTTAATGTAACTTTA
>NW_004801087.1:0-1523 GCF_000002075.1 Aplysia californica | reverse complement strand
CAGACAGACAGACAGACAGACAGACAAGGATGAGCAGCACGAAAGAGAGGGAGCTACAGAACAGAACTTGTAAACTCTGAAATAAGTCTGACACTACTGGGTGTGACATTTCTTTCACATTAATTGCGCCGTCCACCCTTGAAAGAGTTGATCCTTGTTCTAATTTCTAACATTGGAAGAAATCTGACCTGTGAAGGGATCGGGCTACTAAGAAAAAAACCCCGCCCCGAGCCGGGAATAAAATCTTTTGTGGGGTCCAATTGTTAGTCAGCTTGCTTTGAATTTTATTCAGGTCAAATGTGAGGGTACATTGTTGTTTCGGCTGTGGGCGCAAGGTTACATAGATTTGTTTTGTGTGTTCTGAGCTGGCTTTATTTGGCTAGTTTGCACAAACTGGAACAGCGATATTTGGTGGCAATAGGTCACCCTCTCCCCACTCCCACTTTTGAAAAAAAAAGCCATTAAAAAACAACAAAAACAACAACGAAAAAAAAAAGAAACGAGCAACAAAACAATACAAAAAACAAAACAATACAAAACAACAAAACAAAACAAAGCAGCAGAAAAACAACAACAAAAAACACCAGAGAGAGAGAGAGAGAGAGAGAGAGAGAGAGAGATTAGGAACACTTTAGCTATAATGCTTTCTCATCGCGCTGCTGCTCCGATCATTCATTTTGACAGCGCAATCCCAAGAGCAATAACTGCCATAAAGATTCCTGCGCGCATATTTCATTGATTAATAATGAAACGTGCGCTCAAAGACGAAAAATTATTCCTTCTGTGTTCGACAACGAAATCCTATGTCAACATTTTGATTACCCCTTTTTTTTTGCACATAATATCCTAAGACATCAACACAAAAACTGCCCATCACAAGCCCCTTCTTTTTCTTCAACAGGTTTCATTCCTCAATTAACTGCGAAGTTTAAATGTCGAAGGAAATTCCTTCAGTGGTGCCTCACTCGTAAACAGTGTGCTGGCAAACACTAGTATGTTAATGTGAACTTTAATTTTTCGGAAGCCAAAATTAAAGCATTTATTGAGAGCCTCTAAATGACGGAAGCTTTTGACAACCTGTCAGTGATGCGGAACATTCTGGTAGCACAACAATTTGATGCTCCTGTCATTATTAAGTGTTGGATAAGAATCCACGGGGTAGGAGATCAAGGGGAAGGCTACGTGGAACCTAGAGAAAAGTGGGAAGACCTGGAACAATTATAATTATCATTAAAGGCTAGCCTATGACAGGAAAAAGTGGGAAGTGTGTTCGCTGCCTATACCCTGATGCAGGGTGAAAAGGGCATTGATGGCTATCTATAATATGAAAATAACTTTAAAATATTAAACAACAACCCAAAAAGTAGTCAACGGTCTCTAAATTCACTGTTTTCGTACATATCGGTAATCTTGAACACAAAGAAGCTGGCTTCAGCTTGAAAAACTGAACCAAAAAACCGTGTAGTTAGAAAGAGAGAGAGAGAGAGAGAGAGAGAGAGAGAGAGAGAGAGAGAGAGAGAGCA
>NW_004801086.1:0-1669 GCF_000002075.1 Aplysia californica | reverse complement strand
AGTCAGTGTGTGTGTGTGGTCAGTCAGTGTGTGTGTGTGTGGTCAGTCAGTGTGTGTGTGGTCAGTCAGTGTGTGTGTGTGTGTGTGTGTGGTCAGTCAGTGTGTGTGTGTGGTCAGTCAGTGTGTATGTGTGTGTGTGTGTGATCAGTCAGTGTGTGTGTGGTCAGTCAGTGTGTGTGTGTGTGTGGCGTGTAGTCTTGTCTCCCCTCACCTGTCAGTTGTGTCCCTTGTGTCAGTTGTGTCCCTTGTGTCAGTTGTGTCACTTGTGTCCTTGTATTACAGGAGACCAAAGCCAAGGAGGCCCAGACCCGCAAACAGGAGCGCAGCAAGAAGAAGGGCAGCCAGCACGAGGAGGAGGAAGGCAAAACAGAGCTACTGAGCAAGCCGCGCGACTACATCGTCAAGTTCTCCTTCCCCAACCCCGCCCCGCTCAACCCACCCATCCTGGGCGTGCACTGTGAGTGGTCACAACACTTCTCTCCCTCCCTTTTCTTCCTCTGGGATGTGGGGGTTTTCTTTTATTTCCCCAAGAACAACGATGATTGTTCCTCATGTTTGTTTCCCTGTACTCTCTCAAGCTTTAGATTGGTGGAGTCTGGCAACGCTTACTGTCTTTTTACTGGCCAGTACAACTTGCTCCTTTTTCCCTTGTTCTCACCAAGTTCTTGTGGCACCCCCACAAATGACCACCACTCAAATGACCACTCAAATGACCACACAAATGACCACACAAATGACCACGCAAATGAACACACAAATGAACACACAAATGACCACGCAAATGAACACACAAATGAACACACAATTCTCCAGCTATTCTCTCACTATACCCAGTGTGTGGTTGGCGGGTGCTCTGGTGTGGTATGCTCCTTCTTTCCTATCAAACATCTATCGTCCTTATCTCCCCTTCTTCTTTTTTATGTTTGTTACTCTCTTGTAACACCTCTAATCTTCTGGCATTCATATGACCTAATGCAGTTGCGAGCGCCGTAAAACCTCTACTAAAACTAAAACACTATTCCCACAAGTCACCTCACAAATGACCCCACAAAATTAATAACCCCACAAATGACCACACATTTCTCCACCTATTCCCACACAAATAACCGCACATTTCTCCCCCTATTCCCACACATATGACCACGCATTTCTCCACCTATTCCCACACAAATGACCACACATTTCTCCACCTATTCCCACACAAATGACCACACAAATGACCTCACATTTCTCCACCTATTCCCACACAAATGACCACACATATGACCACACATTTCTCCACCTATTCCCACATAAATGACCACACAAATGACCTCACATTTCTCCACCTATTCCCACACAAATGACCACACATTTCTCCACCTATTCCCACACAAATGACCACACAAATGACCACACAATTCTCCACCTATTCCCACACAAATGACCACACATATGACCACACAATTCTCCACCTATTCCCACACAAATGACCACACAATTCTCCACCTATTCCCACACAAATGACCACACAATTCTCCACCTATTCCCACACAAATGACCACACAAATGACCACACATTTCTCCACCTGTGCCTCCCCCAGCTGTGACGTTTGGGTACGAGGGCCAGCCCTTGCTGTTCCGGGAGTTGGACTTTGGCATTGACATGTCCTCTAGAGGTGAGTGGGGG
>NW_004801085.1:0-1534 GCF_000002075.1 Aplysia californica | reverse complement strand
ATATACAAGATTCTGTGAGGTCAACAAAAATTAGATGATCCTGAAAAAAAGAACCCAACACCAATTGCTGTACAATAGACATTCATGTTTGGAGAAATGAGTAAGTATGGTTCCAAGGGCCGCTTTCCTTTCTTTAGCATCTATCTTTCCTTCTAGTAACTAAAATTTAATCACGCTGCCTTGTCTTTTTCCCTAACGCTGTTGACATGCATAACGTGCCAAATCTGAAACAGCCATCGGTGATCTCGGTTCTCCATCCATTTCTCCGCTCGGATACTCTAAAAAAATGCCACATTAATCTGGTGTTTCCCCATCACCCATCTGTTCAGGTCTTCCAAGTAAAGCCCTCTGGGTCTGCCCCTGCCTCGTTTGCCTACTATATTTTCAGAGAGAGCAAGATGTTCAAGGCCTTTCCATCGATTCAAGTATCCATCATAGTGCACTTATGACTTATTTGTCGTTTCCTGATTGTGTTCGTAATAACGAGAGGCACACTTGGGCTTCATTCCCTCCTCCATCAGTTGATTTGCTTTTCCTTCCGACAAATTTCCTACTGACTTTCAGTTCCTCCTATGTTGTTCCGGCACAGTATCAGCATGACATTGCTTTCCCCATCTTTACTATCGTCATTTTCCCTCTACTTCTTATGTATGTTTGTCACTCTCTTGAGAACTGCTATTTCCGGGGTGCCTTGATAGTCGAAGCAGACTTTGTACTGTTGAGTCGAGAGAGGAGAGCAGAGTAAGCCTGATTCCCTGTTTGGACTTCTGTGTTGACATCCACCCATTGGCGCTCATATGGCCTTACGCAGTTGCTAGCGCCGTAAAACTTTACTGAAACTAACTTTTAAAATGTTCGGATCACATTCACTTACACAGGGGGTAAAATAGAATGATGGCGAAGAGAACAGATTGGTAGGAAGGTGTTGAGTGGCTCACAAGTAGGGAGAGGCTAAGGGGGGGGGAACGTAAAATGGAAGTAATGAAAAAGGCGAGAATTAGACAGAGGATTGGACAGTGCATGCCTATATGTGAGAGGAAGAGTGGTTGTGTTTGTACGTGTGTGCCGTGTGCGTGTGTGTACCGTGTGCGTGTGTGTGTCTATGTATGTGTGTGTGTATGAGTGTGTGCATGGGTGTGTGTGTGTGGGTGTGTGTAGTATGAGTGTCAAGTATGTAAGTGTGTACGGGTGTATGTGTCTATGTATGAGTGCGTACGAGTGCGTGCGTGTGTATGTATGTGTTTAAGTATGTATGTGTGCGTGTGTATGTATGTGTGTAAGTATGTATGTGTGCGTATATGTGTGTTTATGTGTTTGTGTGTATGTATACATGTGTTCTGAACAAGGAACAAGAAATTAACTCCCATTAATCTTAATCTAAAAAAAAAAAACAAACAAACGCAGTGACATATCCATCTATATCTACTCAACCTCCACCCAAACTTGTTTTCCAACTAAACCACATTCGACCAACTTATTTCAGCGTTTCGTCAATACAATACAAATACCCCTTGAACCTTTAATTAACACACAC
>NW_004801083.1:0-1535 GCF_000002075.1 Aplysia californica | reverse complement strand
TGTGTTTGTGTGTGGGGGGATGGGGGGGTTGCAAGTGTGCATGTGTGTGTGCATGCTTGCTTGCCACGGCGGTGTATGTTTAGATACGGTGGTGTTGATGCGTTTTGGTTAGGATTTTCTGGGGGAGGGGAGGGGGGGTGGTAGAATGTGCTTGTTTTTTATGTTTGTGTGTTATGGTTTTGTGTGTGTGTGTGTGTGTGTGTGTATGTGGGTGCGTGCGCGTGATCGAACACGCACCGAGTTCTTCACATCCTTCTCAGTGTTTTCAGCGACTTATGAACTCGTTCTTTCTACTTGGGTTTGGGGTTGTATTCATAATACTCAAGGCTTATGTGTCTCTTCGACTCATATAAATAATGAGAAAAAAACAACATCCAAAGTTGGTTGAGCATTGTGTATAACCTTTTGAACTAATTGATGATATTTGGCACCTTAAATAAAAGGACACACAGGAGGGGGGGGGGAGACTCACGCATAGAATATTAATCAGCTGTTTTTATTTGGACATATTAAATCCATTTTTTTTTCACACAGAAACGTTTGTTCATATTAAGAACTAAATGAATCCTAAGGACACAGTATTCTTATTCTTATTTAGGAATGTCAGCATCATCTTCTTTATTTAGAGTAGGATCAATTACTTTGAAACCATAGTATATTATTTTATTCATGTCTTTTATTTTATTCATATTGTTAGAACAATGTAATGTGGGTGGTTGATGGGTGCTCTGGTGTGGTTTGCCTTCTTCTTTCCTATCGAACATCTATCGTCCTTATCTCTGCTCCTTGTGTTGTTACTCTCTTCAGTCTCTTGCAATACCTATCATCTTCGACACTTATACGACCTTATTGTGTTGCAAGTGCCGTAAAACATTTACTAAAACAAAAACAATATTTAATGATGTTTTACCCTTATGTGGCGATTGACTTTAGTCTGGAAAGATTTTAGTATTTAAATTAAATTTGGAGGGGTAACGAGATTCGCTAAAATTAGAAGTTTTCATGTAGTGTATTGTTTAAAACAATCAGGAAACGACAAATGCAGTTTTTGGGACACCTGAGTAGACATAAGGGTTTTGAACATCTAGCTCTCACTGGCAAAATCGAAGGCAAACGAGGCAGGGGTAGGCCCAGAACAATCTACTTGGGGAACCTAAACAAATGGGTAACAGGGAAAGATCAGGGAAACATAGTTTATTTTAGAACATCCGGTCAAAAGAATGAATGGAGAACCATGATCGCCGATGTCTGTCGCAGATCTGGCACTGGAAGATGATGACTGTATTGTGTTTAAAGAAAATCTTGTTACCCATAATACACAAAATATACATCGTGTATTTGTCTGAAGGAAATTATCATGAAATAAGTGAGAAAACACCGACATGTTTGGCCTGCCATGGAAATCGTAATCCGTTCGTTAAATAGGGACCTGGGTGCTTTCTAATAACAGCAACATCAACAACAACAACAACAGTAACAACAACAATTATAATAGTAATAATAATAATATTAATAATGATGACAAAATAATTACA
>NW_004801082.1:0-1536 GCF_000002075.1 Aplysia californica | reverse complement strand
CCGTGTCAAAGGTTGGGGGGTGGCTGCCGATTCGGGAGGTGGCTGCGGGTTGACGAAAGGGAAAAGCGCCCCGCCGAGAATGGGGGTCGCTGGAAATTCCAAAATCACGAAGAACGAGCGGTCTAAACTCCCCTGACTTGTGACATAGGATGTTGTAGAGCCTAGGCAATGGCACTGACCACTCGTGCCGCTTCCATCTCAATAAGACGATCACGTGAATCCATTACCAGGCTTAAGTCACCGCAACCATCTTGTCAAACACCAAGTATTTGTAAAACGTATCTCCAGTATCGTAGTACTCTATAATATGTTCTCATTTTTGTTATAATGTTGGCAAAGGTCAATTTCTTTCAGACTATCCCACAGCTTTTTTCCTTACAGTTTTAAATTATATTCACGGCGTATTCCGTGCCCGATTCCCGGTTCCGGTAGTTGTTGACAGACCCATAAGATCCACTGCCCAATTTTTTGCCCGTACGCTCGTACATCTCAGAAAATTTTGCTTCCATGGTTTTTTTCGGCTGTCTGGGTGTCCCTTTCAGTTTACTTGGACTGGAACCGACTGTCTTACTGCTGTCACAGCCTCCATTAGTGAGATCGAAGCACATAATATAGTTCTCCTTGTGGTGGAAGTACACAAAGCACCGTCATTTCAAACTCCATCTTTTTTTCTGGGTACAGAACACTTCGTCATCACAGTTTCACAGGCTCCATAAAGTGAGATCGAAGAAGAGAACACAGTTCTACTTGTGCTGGAGTACGTAGCCTACACACTTCACCGTCATTACAAACTCCATCTGTTTTCTGTGTACAGAACACTTCGTCATCACAGCTGTTCAAGTCTGGCTCTGAGTCCTTGGATTGCCCAGACATTCTCTCGACCTGTACATTCCTCGTTGTTTGAACGGCTGGTTCAAACTCTTGCTGTCGCTACACTAGGAAGACAAGAAGATCCAAGAAGTGGACAAACGAAGAAACAAAATCCCGTAAAAAAAGGCCTCCGTGATAAGTCTATTCACTTGACCATAATTGTTGTCACTGTGGTGTTGAGTAGAAATTTATGGAGCCCATGTTCACTTTCCGATAGTTAGTGACTCGTATAATCCAATAACACGGAAACGAACGACTGGTATAACGATGTATAATACTCTCGGGTGTCAGGTCTGTACACTGAAGATATCTACAACGGACTGTCCTTCACTTGCAGTTGCAGATCAGTTTGTCTTTGTGTAATTTTTTAATTCACAGAGCCTTTTCCTTGCCTCAGGCAATGGCTGTTACCGCGACTATGTGGAGATGCTAATAATAAATGAAAGCCACGTTCTCCTTCCGATAGTTAGTGGCGTCGGTGGCGCGCTTTTCCCTTTCGTCAACCCGCAGCCACCTCCCGAATCGGCAGCCACCCCCCAACCTTTGACACGGATCAAACTTCCATCTATTTATAGGAAGTTACCAGAATACGTATAGGTGAAGTGATGTGCCGTGAAATTCGCGATATATTATTTATTGAGATTGTTTTGGTCTCTCTTTACTCAT
>NW_004801081.1:0-1536 GCF_000002075.1 Aplysia californica | reverse complement strand
TCTATCTATCTATCTATCTATCTATCTATCTATCTATCTATCTATCTATCTATCTATCTATCTATCTATAATTATGTTTGGAGACAAAAGGAACAGGACACAACGTGTTGCAAGTGCGGGGACAACACACAATAAAACAAAGGATGAAATAATCATGAAAGGGCTTCGATCCGCGCCAGGTTATTCAGAGATGTTATCGATCAATCACTGAAATGATCGATCGACACCACGAAAGAGAAACTATTCAGCAAACCTTGCTGGAGCAAGCAGCCATTAGTCAGGCTGTCGGATAATAGTGTACAATAATGATGGTTAATAAAGGTGGGGTGGAGGGCCCCGAATTTCAGAAAGTACGGCCATGTTTACACCCTGATCAATACGCATCAAGCATAATATTCGCTTTCTAGGTCATGAAATGATAAGTATCGTAAATGCATTGGGGTGGGGGGGGGTAATCTAACCTCTTATAGCGATTGAGGGCGGTTTCTCAATAACGTCTCTTGTCGTCATAAAGAGTAAAGACGACTGTCATGTCCTGTTTCTAAAACTTTGACGAGTTTTTTTTAATACGCAAAATATATAAGAGTCGCAATCGGGAAAAACGTTCTAATAATAGCACACAATTCTATTGCGTAATACCAGGGTAAAATGTTATGACATTGCAAATTCTTTAATTTATAATGTGTACTAAAGGGATTATAAATAGAACTTAGAGGTTTCAGCAGTGACGTCTGAAGTGAACACACAATCCAATAGCTTACATTCTGTACAGGCCTAGGCTGCTCCACCTATTTGTATTATATAAAGCGGCGCTAGATCTAAATGTATAAAAGTACAGGTGATACATCCATGACGCTACATGATGGTTGATCTAGGACAAAATTCGACCAGGAAAATTCAAATAAATTAACATAAAATTCTGACCCCCCCAAAAAAAACAACAACAAAAAACCCCAAAAAAAAAGAAGAAAAAAAAAGTATCAAACTATAAGGATTATCAATATCCCATTACACGTATAGTAAGTGAACCTTCCAGCCTTAAATTATCAATTCACTTTTGTTGGTGGGTTAACTTTAATAAAAGACAAAGATGGCATTGCCTCATAATTGTTTTATTAATCAGCACAAATTAAAGAAGAAAAAAAATCTCTCGAGAATACGTCAGTACGCCTAAGCATTACGTTTAGCGCCCTTATCAACACTATCAGATTACTTAAGAGGTAGGACCTCAGAGTTTAACATCCATCTCCGAAAGGACAGAACCAAATCGGAAATTCGTGCAAAGGGCCTTTCCTAGAGATACCAACGTCGGACCGAGCTGAGGCTCGACCTCAAACCCTCAATCCCAGAGTAGCCTAACCGCAAGGAATTTTCACAAACGTAGAGATTTTAGTAATAGGATAGGTCGTTAACACATTTTTTGCATTACTCGTACCTCTCATTTTGAGAATGAAAAGGGCAGATTCTCTTCATTGTAAACCTGGCCACAAAAACTTCTTTCTACCTCCTGTTTCCTTATCTCCTCTTCGTCTCCCC
>NW_004801080.1:0-1542 GCF_000002075.1 Aplysia californica | reverse complement strand
CACAGACAGACAGACAGACAGACAGACAGACAGACAGACAGACAGACAGACAGACAGACAGACAGACAGACAGACCAAAGGATGCCCCACCCACCTGAAAAAAAAAAAGAAATCACCACCCCCATGCCTCCTCTTCTATTAATATTGTGTAAATCTGTTCCAGCAAGTGGGTGATGTAGGAGTGGGTGGAGTCTCAGTAGGTCAGTCCAACATACGGTTAAGTTAGAGCAACGTATGAGTGGGTCTGGTCATCTATACTATACCAAACAATAAATCCACAAACAAGAAAAAGAGGCTAAAGCAGCACTTAGACATGGTGTGATGGTGGGTGCCACTATAAATTATTGATGGTCAGGTTGACTGTAATACTATAAACTGTAAAGCGCATAGAGCTTGCTGTTATAATAATAATAATAATAAGTATAGCAATTGTATTTACATAGCACATAACAATGCTCTACAGCATGCTCTATGTGCTTTAAAACAATTATTACCCCAGAAGACCCAAGAACACTCAAAAACATTTTCGGCCTCCTGGGAAGCATACAGTGTGAGCTGTCGAATGCATGCACTCAAACACTAATACACAGACAATGAAAATATTGATTTATTAATATACTGTACCTGTAACCGACCACAAGGGCCACCACTACCAGAAGCAACACCACAGCACACACGATGCCTGCGATGATGCCCGCACCGATCCCACCAGAGTCCGGTTCTGTCCCGGTCACAGCGTTTGGGTCTGTAAACATAACATGGGACGTCTGAGTTTGAGTTTAAATTAAGAGAAACGCTTGTCACAATAATGGTTATTTAGATAATAGAAAGAGTCAGATGGATAGACTGTAAGAATCAACAGGGGGAAGCAAAAGAAGTACAAATTTGCAATGGCACCCTCCAACTGTAACATGGGGCAAGAGCATGAAAAGGTGGCTACACACATGAATTGCTGTGTGTGTGTGGGATACTTTGGGAAAATTCTCATATTTATTTTTCTTTTGCACTTATTGAAAAAAACTTGCTGTTACTCTGATAGGGTCTGGTTCAGGTATACTCTCACCACATTTGGTAAAATTTGGTCTGTAAATAAGAAAGCCTTAGGGATTTGAAATTCATTGTTTATTTTCAAGATGGCGGCCGTTTCCATAGCAACCGCTGTAGGTATGCCAAAATAAAATTGCGTTTCAAGAGATTTTACTATGTCTAACTTATATGTGTACTTGGATTTGATCTCGGGCAACAAACATAGAAAATGGTCCTCAAGGGTAGCTCCTCCCGTTAACACGGTGAAAAAAAAAAGCCATGACATTTTTAAAAGTCTATCAATTGAGTGTGAAAAAAGATCATGGTACAGAACTACACAGAAAAATCATGAAATGGGGTTCTATGAATTAAGAAGATGGGAAAGTGTGACCTACCACTGGGCTCCTCCACATGGATAATGGCAGGCTGGACAGACTGACCATTGCTGGGGACAGCCAGGTACAGGTACGCTGCCTGGTAGCACCTCCTGCATGTGTACCATCTGCAGAATGGGGG
>NW_004801078.1:0-1548 GCF_000002075.1 Aplysia californica | reverse complement strand
CATATAATTAAATTGCGGCTTCTGCTATGGTCAAATAGATCCCTTCTGGCAGAGAAGTCTTTGCCACGTTTTGAACATATAAAAGTTTCATTTCCCCCTGTGGACTTCTCTCTTCATTGTATACACAAAATGTATGTAATGTTTAGAATATAAAATCATTTTGCCACAGACAAGTGGTACAAATGCTTTGAAGACTCCCACCTACCACCCTAAAAAGACGCTGGTGGGTTAGTGGACACTATAGAGTGGTCTATACCATGTGCATCTTTCAGTTTCACTATCGTTCTAATTCTAATCTTTTCCTAGCATAATGTGATCATTATCGAGCCCATCTCATAAATAAGAAGCTCGGTAAACTATCACATTTTTACATTAAATCATTATTTTACTTACAGATTGAAATAAATTACAAAATAAATGTGTTGCTCTGCAAGTGCAAGCATAGTGAGGTATACCGCTGCATATTGGAAGAACACAAACGGGGCAGAGAGTCGAGCTGATTTTCTTCACAATTCACACTACTTTCTGAAAGCAAAATTTAGAATTAATTAGACATCTCAGCCATGCCTCTTTTTCCTGCTTATCATAAAACTAAAGCCATTGAAATAAGTGAATAACGTACTTTTCTACCTGTTGGACATTGTAGAAATTCTTAGAAAAACATGGCACGGGTTCCATAAAACATTATTGTAGGGTACAGCAAAAAGAAAAGAAAAACTTTAGTGACTTAGATCTAGCCTTCTCATAAAGAATCGTAAAACACAGGAAGTCTTGAGTTCAAGGTCTTGACCCCGCAAAAGTTTGGAAAATCCAAGTCAACTCATAGTTGATGGATGTAGGCCTAACCTCAGGGTGACACCCAAAGGAAATCGGTTTACCATTTGTTGACCCTGTTGTTCAAGGCCGTCACCCGCGTCTGTGTACTATGGTCGTGTTTCTGCTTTTTTACTGGTTTTATTCTGGTCGACGGGGCGTCAAGTGCATATTTTGGTTGTATTTCTGGCCCCAATCTAATATAATATATATATATTTACCTGCTTGTCGCGTAAACCGATTGTTACAGAGATCATCTCGATTAGGTAGGAACTTGTTCAGTAAACAGTGTGGTGGTTGGGAGGGTGGTTGGACGCCTTGCAACTAGATTCTAATAGGTACTACTTCTTTCTTTTCCCCCTCTTGTTACTGTATATCTTACTCTTTCCTTGCAGTGAATGACCGTCATTATTTCGATGTGATTCTATTCACACAAATAAACGTCTGGGTTAAAACTCTGCCCATTCCACTTTACTATTCAACATTCACGATTTTCCCGTTATTCTCAACTATTTGAAGCGAGGCGTAGCCATTCGAATACGGTACCGTATGATTTTTACTAATGATGGGTTTTCGTCTCATTTTTCTCAACCCGTGATAACATTAATGACATCTATATATGTAAAATCACTGGGGGGGGGGGTAAATACAGCATTACTTTGCAGCCTACTTGATCATTACAGGGTGCTGAAGATCGACTCGGACAGGCGCCAGTAGGTGTCTGCTTGACTCCAC
>NW_004801077.1:0-1532 GCF_000002075.1 Aplysia californica | reverse complement strand
CACACACACACACACACACACACACACACACACACACACACACACACGTCAGTAGCTTCCAGTGTTGAAAGTAGTACCGGTGCTTACAACCCGGGCCCACGAGCACAGAAACTGAGATTTACTCCAAGCAGCGTTAGAATAATTATATCTACACCTTCTTGAATTGTCCTTTCTGTACCTTTTTTAGTCAAATTATTGTTAGCTCAGTTGGTATCATGCAAGACTACGGAGCGGATGGCCCTGGCTTGAATCCCGGACACTGTGTTCTGAACTTGGATTGTTTTGGGGAGTTTTTAAGACCCCTTGCCTATTTGTTGTCAAGGAGCCTATCGGAAATGGCCGTTAAGTTTGGAGCTCCAATGTTGAAAGGGGCGTTAAACCTCCAACACAATATCACAATTGGTCACTTTTAAAGACAAGTGGGCTGACACAGATTTCGGCTGTTTCCAGAAATCTTGACCTACCTCAAAAGTGGACATTGCCCTACCTATAGGAGAAGTTTGGTTTCACTGGTGCGTATATTTGTTCGGATATATAGAAAACTCTCCTTGTATTTTAAAGAACCGAACAAGGGGCAAAAACTTTACCTTCGATTTTCTCAAAACAGCTTTTTTCGGGATAGCTCCTTTGTGCTTAAAAGCTACCAATTTTAATTTCAGTCAAATACTGCTCCACGCTCCCGAGCCCCGACCACGCCATTGTTGTGTGCTCTCATGACTCGGCGGTTGGCTCGGACTGTGACATCACATGCTCCCAGGGGTTCCAGCTGTCGGGCGTGGCCACCAGAACCTGCTTGGACAACACGGAATGGAGCGACGCACAGCCTTCTTGTCTTCGTAAGAACATATTGTGTGTGTGTGTGTGTGTGTGTGTGTGTGTAGGGGGGAGGGCGGAGGGTTTGGGTCTTTTCTTCTGTCTTTCAGTCTCTCTGCCTGTCTGTCTCTCTGTCTCTGTCTCTGTCTCTGTCTCTGTTTGTCTGTCTGTCTGTCTGTCTGTCTGTCTGTCTGTCTGTCTGTCTGTCTCTGTCTCCGTCCCTGTCTCTGTCTCTCTATCTACCGATCTATCTCTGTCTTCACAAATCTATCTATCTATCTATCTATCTATCTATCTATCTATCTATCTATCTATCTATCTGTCCCTCTCTCTCTCTCTCTCCCTCCCTCTCTCCCTCTCTCTGGGCCTGTTTGCTTTTGTGTTTGTGTGTGTATATGTGGGGGGAGGGGTGCATGTCTTAATCCCTTACTCTCATTCTTAATGTCTCTAACCATTTTACAATGCACTATCCATCCAGCTTTTCCTTGTCTTTCTCTCTCTCTCTCTCTCTCTCTCTCTCTCTCTCTCTCTCTCTCTCTCTCTCTCTCTCTCTCTCTCTCTCTCTCTCTCTCTCCCTCTGTATTTCTTTCTTTCTCTTTCTATATCGACCCCCCCCTCTTTCTGACTCTCTTTTTCTTTCTCTCTTCCTTTCCCCTCCTTTCCCTCTCTCATTCTCTCGTTCTTCCTCTTTTTCTCTCTTTCTCCCTCTTTAACTCTCC
>NW_004801076.1:0-1550 GCF_000002075.1 Aplysia californica | reverse complement strand
ACACCCCCTCCTCCCTCAAACCCTCATATCCCCCTCACTCCATCCTTCCACCAAATCCCCTCCCTCCCCACTTCCCTACATCTTTCCTCCATGATCCCACCTTTTTTAACAGTGACAATTTACGGAAAAAAAAATTTAAAAACAGGATGCTTATTCTTCCCAAACCCAGTGGCCTCAGAGTTTAAAAAAAACCCAAGGGATTTTCAAAGAAACGTGAACACAGCAGAAATGTTACAGTATTCCCTCCCGGAAACCGAACAATGGCCAATCATAACACTCTAAGCTCAGTCGCTCGTCTTGGGATCTTACAATGGGTGAATAAAAGGCGTGGCTTAAGATATGAGGGTCGTCCTCTTCCACGTTTGTAGTCACTCATGATCTAACTGACTTGTTTAAAAAGATACCTTTAAAAGCACAGGGATTGTGTCTGCCTATCAGATCGTTACATTTACTATCGTTCATGAACTGTGTTAAAATAACACACAGTAATAATGGACTGTCAATTAAAAAATTACTTTCTCTTTGATTTGAGTTTGGTCCTTTTCAGATGCAACATTCATAAATTTTTCAGTTCTCTTTTTCTCTCCCGATAATGTTTAGCTTTAATTTAGTTTTTTCCTTCTATTCTGTTTTGTTATTGTGTTAACATTGAAGGGTTTCTTTACAATTAAAGTACTGTCGCAACGCCTCGTTTACTACTAAATACTATACTACTTTGGTTCACGTACTTGCTTCAGCATCCATTCCGGCGAAGAAGCAGGTGAGAAAGGCTGGTCACTGTGTGTCGGTCTTCTTTGGGGAAGCCGCTCTTTCGATTAACTAATTTGATACTAATTTTTCTTTCCTTCTAACAGTTATAGCACAACCCAACATCTTCTAAATCTTGCTAACTTCATTTCAATTACAGTTTTGGTGCCATTAATAGCAATAATATATTTTTAAAAAGATTTACCAGAACACTAACGATTTTTAAACACTTTTAACTAACACTAGGTATAAAGTAACCAATATTAACTAAATGTACTCCACAAACTAAAAAAACACTAAATTAAATAAACTTTTAAAACTGATTAGGAAAAGAAAACTAAATAATCAAAACTAAATTTAACATATTAACTGATCAAGAATAGTTATTCAACACTAACTGGATAACGCTAAGTAAGAAAGACTAGCTAGCCAATGCTAAAACACTAACTAACCATCATTACACCTATCTAACAAACTTAAGTATTAAATCAAATATTACTAAATTTAATGAAAAACAGAATAAACAGTTATTCAGAAAAGAGCTTAAGTAATGAACACTAAGTTTAACTTAACAATATTAACTAATCAGCAATAACTATAAAACCATAACTGAATAACGCCAACTATAAAATACCAGCTGACCAATTCTAAAACACTAGCTAACCATCATTACACCTAATTTAACAAACTCAAGTTGTAAAACATTAGCTGTCTCCATCAACCACTGACAAACCTGCCCCCATTACTAACTAATCAGTGCCAAAAATTAACGAACGTTTATTAACCACTGACAAACCTAAAAT
>NW_004801074.1:0-1558 GCF_000002075.1 Aplysia californica | reverse complement strand
CCCAGCATCACTGACAGAAAGCGAAACGCAACAGTTCCAAGACACAGACACAGCTGTGACCTAGTTTCTCGTGACCCACTTACAGCCGTCATTATTGAGACAACAGTACAAAAACTACAGATTTCCCGTCAGTTTTCCAAATGATTGTCTTCCTTTTTCAACAATCGAATTTCTGTTTTCCGATTGAGTAAAGAGAAGTAAATTACAATGGAATCTTCACGGAACGAGAAAGAACAAGAAGGCCTACAAGTGTGCGGAGGGGGGGGGGGACTTAGATGTCGGAGAAAGAACACAGGTGGACAGAGGTGGAGACTTGAACCCAGGACAGAAGTAGACGAGAGCTCTTGTTGGTGGCCAACACTCCAGCACCACCCCCACCCCCACCCCCCAAATCCAGTACAGTGCTACTGACTGAAGTGTCTTTAGGCCATTCCCGAAAGGGGGATATCAACATGTTCGTATGCCATGTAGAATTGCAAAAGGGCTGATTTATCAATGTCATGCTCATACTGCGCCGGAGCAGCATAGGGGGAACTGCTGCTTTTTCTTTCCTCATCCTTACAATCGTCATTTGTCCTCTACTTCTTTTGTACGTTTGTCACACTCTTGTGACCCGCTATTTCCGGGTGGCCTTGATAGTCGAAGCAGACTTTGTGCTGTTGATGCCAGAGAGGTGAGCAGAGTAAGCCTGATTCCCCGTTTGGACTTCTCTGTTGACATCCACCCCTTGGCGCTCATATGACCTTATGCAGTTACGAGCCCCGTAAAACCTTATTAATTTTTTTTTATTACAAAAAACACTCCTGCATGTCGAGGCCGGTGAGAAAGACTGATGACAGAGAAGCAAATGGACAATAACGGTTACTTCGCGCAGACGGGGGAGGGGGGAGCAAGGCGGACACACAGAAACAGGAGAAGGATAGAAAAGAAGTAGGATTTGCCAGTGACACTTTAAAGTTCTATATGAATCACTCAAAAGGAAAGTGACCCTTAATTAAACAGGTAAATAAAACGTGTTATTCGCGGCAATTGGTTGTTGAAGATCGAATTCTGGAGGCTCAGTCAGTCAGACCATTTATTGCTCCCGGGGTAACTTACAAATACACACGACGGGCTGGTCGTTGTCACTTCATGGCTTATTGATTCTGGAACATTCCAAACGTTTATAGCTCTCATTTCCCCACGCGCTCCTCTCCTGTTCCTGTTGGAGCCGCCAGTGAAAGCAGCATTGTTTGGGCGTCGTTGAAATTGTCACGACGCGTTGGAATCAGGCGCTTGTCAATATTTGGACATGTAGAGTTATTGGTGTAATCTGAAAACGGATTTATTCGCCTTGCTTTTGTTGTAAATAAACGTCTAATTATCTGGAATAGAACTCTAGATATCTGCGTTTGAAGGAAGTGAGGGCGTCTGGTTACAGTGGTGAAGTAAACGAGAAAATGGCGGCCAAAGTTGGGTAACTCCAATAAATAACTAAAGGGTCTTTGAAAACTGAAGAATGACGTATTTTGTGCCTTTAATCAATGTTTTCCAGCAAAATCCACAAGGCAATGTTTTT
>NW_004801073.1:0-1562 GCF_000002075.1 Aplysia californica | reverse complement strand
CCAGAGCACCCGTCGACCACCCACGAAATCATTACATATATCATCATTGCAGAAATCACCACTACAGAAATCATCCGTCGATAAATAAATTTTCAATATCATTACAACACATAGAAATAAATCACGATTGTGATGATGATGATAATGACGATGAAGAAGATGATGATGAAGATGATGATGGTGATAATGATGATAATGATGATGATGACGATGATGATGATGATGCTGATGATGATGACGATGAAAAGTACCCGAAAGATGTCAGTTTCTTCGATTTTATAGTTCTGACGAGTGCCTCATTTCATAACGATGCCTCACAAGTAAGAGTTCAATTTTAGTGAGAATTTTACGGCGCTTGCAACACAAACAGGTCGTATAAGTGTCGAAGATTAGAGGCGTTGCTAGGGAGAAACATACAACCCCCCCCCCCCCAAAAAAGATAGATGAGGATGATAAATGTTTGATGGGAAATAAAGACCAGACCACCATAAGAGCATACGCCAACCACCCACATACAAATTAGCGAAAAGAAAGAACATGTCGTGTCTTCAGTGTGATGTGAAGGATTTTGTCGCGTGTATACATTATACATTGTACAGAGCAGACTTGAGAAAGGGGACCTAATGGTGTTGTTTCAACTAGTGGTGTATACATTATTATACATTATATATTTTACATTATTATACATTATACATAATACAGTGCAGACTTGAGAAAGGGGACCTAATAGTGTTGTTTCAACTAGTGGTGTATACATTATTATACATTATACATTTTACATTATTATACATTATACATTATACACGGTGCGTGGTCCACACGAGCCAACTGACCTGATGGTATTGCTTCAACAAGTGGTGTATACATTATTATATATAATACATTATTATACATTATACATTATTATACATTATACATTATTATACATTATACACGGTGCGCGGTCCACACGAGCCAACTGACCTGATGGTATTGCTTCAACTAGTGGTGTATACATTATTATACATTATACATTATACACAGTGCGTGGTACACACGAGCCAACTGACCTGATGGTATTGCTTCAACAAGTGGTGCATCATCTCCACCTCCTCCGAGACCAGCGTTTTGATGAAGAACTTTTTGTCCCTGGACATCAACATGCGAGCCCCGCTCCGGCCGGGGGAGTCGCAGGCAATGGGCTGCTTGGTCAGGGAATTCTGGAGGAAAAAGCGGGACAGACATTTGGTTACGGAATTCTGGGGGAAAACCGGGACAGACATTTGGTTACGGAATTCTGGGGGAAAAATACAAACTCCAATGTACAAGAGCAAGAGAGGACAACTACAGCCAGTAGTCATTGGTGGCTGGGAATGGGCAACGGGAACCCTACCGCAGCTACACCGTCACAGGGCAGTTAGGTCGTTCAGTCTCAGGATTTGCCGCTCATATGACCTTATGCAGTTGCGAACGCCGTAAAACCTCTACTAAAACAAACATCAGTCTCGGGCTGAGAGGGATACAACATCCCAGCAGACAGACCCGGGCTGAGAGGGATACAACATCCCAGCAGACAGACCCGG
>NW_004801072.1:0-1563 GCF_000002075.1 Aplysia californica | reverse complement strand
GAAAGAAGAAGCAAACCACACCAGAGCACCCGCCAACCACCCACTGTTGTTATGTGGTGTGGTTTGGTGTGGTAGGTATAGTGTCGTGTAAAATGGTATATTATGGTGTGATGTGGTTTAATATGGTGTATGGTATAGTGTGGTTTAATATGGTGTATGGTATAGCAACATCAGCAACAGCAGCAACAACAACAGAAGGAGAACTAGAAACTGTACAAACCACAGCAAGAACATCTCGTGGTTGAGCAAAGATATATTTAAAAGAAAAAAGAAAAAAGAAAAAAAGAAACGACAATGACAATGAATTATCAGTTTTTAAAAATCAAATCAAATAAAATTCCACCTCTATTGATCAGCGTGAGGAAATCTGGTTCACAATGACGCAACAAGCATGTGACACACATCAATATAATAACACTAATAAATAGCATTAAAATTTGTATAGATCTAGCGCATATGCCCGCTCAACAGCAAGCTCTATAATATGTGATTTCCAATCTATATTATTACCCCAACAGACCTTAGAACACTCAGAAACATTCTCAGCTTCCCGGGAAGCATCAAACACGGACAAAGTGACAATAAATTAATCTTTTGCTGTCTAGATCTCTAGCTGGGTACCCATTCCCACCTGGGTGAAGAGAGGAAAATTAGTAGCTACTGTGAAGTGCCTTGATATTTTTATTGCTCTTTTTTTTTTAGAGCTCGGGTTATCGTGTATTGCTCAAGGACGCACCCCAGTGACCACCCACCAAAACCCTGTATCACCGACGTGTGGATCAGATTTGTTGTGATCCTGAACGTACTATCCCCACGACCACTGTAAACACCGTAATAAACAACACAAACATCAACAAGAAACAGAATAATAACAACAAAAATAACCACACGTGTACACTTGCAATATCAGAACCATGTAAAGTGGGAACATCACCACAACCTCTGTATTTCCTCACAAAGATAGATCTATAGCCTACTTTAAAAAAAAATAAATTATTATTATTATTTTTTTTTTACCTATTATGTATTATGTATACTGGCGATTTAAAAAAAGTTATGACTTTTTTGTTGTAAAAGAAAATCCCGTCTTTTAAGTCTTTCCGCTTGTCATTTCACGTGAGTCATGCTAAGTACTCTAAAAACTGGGTCATGATAGAGAATTAGTTCTCACAGCACCAAAGCTTTTTTAAAATATCTTATAAAGCAACAACAAAAAATATAAGAAAGAAAGAAAGAAAGAAAGAAACTATAGAGAAAACTGGCATTTTTCCTGAACACGTGGCGATTTTTTTTCCCGTGTATTGTTTTTGTTTTTTAAAATGAAGTTTGGGTTTGTGTTTACCAAAGCTGTAAAAACATTTGATCATTGTCAGCCAGGAAAAGATAGATCTAGTAGGCCTACATATATATATTTAACTCAACATTTGAGAAATCCGGCCGTCGGCGTACTCTGCGCACTTCTGTTGTTGTTGTTGTTGTTGTTGTTGTTGTTGTTGTTGTTGTTGTTGTTGTTGTTGTTGTTGTTGTTGTCATAGACAGTACAATTCATTTCTCTTTAAGGTT
>NW_004801071.1:0-1563 GCF_000002075.1 Aplysia californica | reverse complement strand
TATCATACTAACAAACAAAAACTACACACTGTCTCACATACCAAAAAAAACACAGGACAAAAACGTGCAGCATATAGCGCCTCTTTACAAGGCATGCTTTATGAACAACTGAAGAAAGTCGTATGTAGAATCTGAAATCTTTTATAAGCAGTTAAATACATCGTAATTTAGAAATTGTCACAAAAAAATGTAAGAAATCTATGAATATAAGATAAGAGACTTGCAAATTAAAAACAAAATCAAATTATAGCCTGGGAATGGCGAAATAATTTTAAACATAAAATGACATCACAAAAGAATGAAATTGTCAATTATTAATTAGAAGAAAAAAATAAGAACGTTTACGAAGTAGGCTATATAGATACAAGAAAAGTCATACATACATACACACAAACATACACACTCAAACGCACACTCACACATACAGCCATGCACACACACACACACACACACACACACACACACACACACATTAACGTCTATTAACACAGATTACCGCTGCAGGACCACCATTGTACAGTCGACTCCCCTTGTGTTGATCTTTGGTTACGTTTCTCTTTTCTCGGGTCCCAGCTCCTCTTTTTCTATATATACAAGTCTCAACAATTAAGTGGAATTTTCAATGACTTGGGAGAGCTCTCGTGGTCTAGAGGTTAAAGTTTTTGCTTCTCATTCAAAGGTCCCGGGTTCGAAACCGGGTTGCGGAAAAATGTTCTTCTCTAAATCTGTATCCTTTCACCTCCTTTCCTGCTCTCCAGCAATGTTCTGTCGTCTGCTTTCGTCTCCACTTTCTGCCCCCAACCCTCACCTCCTTTGCCCCCTCCTCTGGGCTCCTGACTCTTTCTGCAGTCTTTCTAGTAATTTTTACTGCTACTCCTTGGCTCCTTCTTACAAGTTACTGTTGTCTTTCAGCAACATCTCTGATCTTTAGGTAGGAAAGGTCTACACCTAGCCTTCTCGGACAAGGGCAAAAATTCTCGGAATTCCTGTTTTCAAGTTGCGCACGCTAAAGATCCTTTGGTGGTCTAAAATCGATAAGAGTAGGCTTCGGCCGCCACCCGGGCAAAATTCAAAATTTCCTACCCACTGAAAATGTTTGTGTCTCGCACGCTCATATGACATTATGCAGTTGTGAGCGCCGTAAAAAACGCTTATCAAATAAACAAAATAATTTTTAAATACTTACCATCAATGAGTTGATCCTTTTTCTCGGGTCCCAGGACCTATTCTTCTGTTTCAGTAAGAGTTTTGCGGCACTTGCAACACAGTAAGGTCATATAAGTGCCAAAGATTAGAGGTGTTACAAGAGAGTAGCGAACACAGAAAAGAAGGAGGAGAGATCGGGACAATAGATCATATTTGATAGGAAAGAAGGAGCAAACCACACCAGAGCACCCGTCAACCACTCACACCTACTCTTCTTTACTGGTCTCAACAACTTATGTGGAATTTTCCGTGAATTGATCTTTTATTTTCACTCCTCAACGACCATCAACTCATCCGTAGTCGACCGAACAACGTGTGATAAAAAACGGCCAGCCTCCCAGTCTTACAGAAAAAAGA
>NW_004801070.1:0-1563 GCF_000002075.1 Aplysia californica | reverse complement strand
CCTCCAAAAAAAAAGTAGGAAACGAGTTTGGATCTCCATTCAGATTTGAACCCCAAATGTTCTCAAGCAGAGATTCCCAACCTGCGGCATCAGATCGGTCTGTTCTTTGTTTGTTTGTTTTTTTGTTTGTTTTTAGGGGGGGGGGGTTCAGATTGATTTCACTTTTAAAACGTTTTACAGCACTTGTAGCAGAAATAGGTCTTACAACTTAGATCTATATTTTAAGTAACAAGGATTAAAGAGAGTAACAAACAAAGAAAAGAAAGGGCAGGGATAGGACGATATACGTTTGGATACGGGCGATAGATGTATCAAACGAAAGGACTAAACCACACCGGAACACCCGCCAACTACCCAGGTCCCAGGGTCTTTTTTTAGTTTTAGTTTTAGTAAGTGTTTTACGGCACTTGCAACACGATAGGGTAATATGTGCAGAAGATTAGAGGTGTTACAAGAGAGTAACAAATACAAAAAAGAAGAAGGGGAGATAAAGACGATAGACGTTCGATAGGAAAGAAGAAGCAAACCACACCGGAACACCCGCCAACCATCCACTCACGTCCCAGAGTCTGTCCGGGGTGACCCCCAACAAACAAGGACAAAGGCGGCGTGGCATCATCAACGATCTAAATTGCGTTGATCAGGGTGTAAAAGACTCACACACACTCAATCACAGCAGTTCTGGGAAACTCCATCAGAGCGCAAAACGAATTGAGTGCAGCCTCGTCAGGAGTAGTGTGGAGGAGGCTTACAGTGAGCACTCGCTGACGGTACGTCGATGACAGGAGATAGATAGGAGCAGGGAACAGTGTCAGTCAACCCGCGGGGGGTCGGGCAACTAGCGCACTACACGTGAGAGAGTAGTTTTTAAAAGTTTTAGTAAGAGGTTTACGGCATTTGCAACACAATGAGGTCATACGAGCGCCAGAAGAGTAGAGGTGTTACAAGAGAGTAACAAACTCAAAAAAAGGAGGGAGGGAGATAAAGACGATAGATGTTTGATAGGAAAGAAGGAGCCAACCACACCAGAGCACCCGCCAAACACCCACGTGATAGAGTAGTTGTGCGGAGGATTCTAGTACAGGTTTGTCAACTATTTACAGAACCCAGTCCGGGACTCCAGAAAGTTATAATATCACATTCGAGGGAATTGGCAAGTCTGTCTGTGCTCGTTTGTTTGAGTTGTGTTGGTTTAGTAAGGTTTTATGGTGCTCGCAACTGTATAAGGTCATTTGAGCGCCAAGGGGTGGATGTCAACAGAGAACTCCAAACGGGGAATCAGGTTTACTCTTTCCTCATCCATACTATTGTCATTTTTTCCTCTTCCTCTTTTATATGTCTGTCACTCTCTTGTGAACTGGTATTTCCGTGGTGACTTGTTAGTCGAAGCAGACTTTGTGCTGTTGAGGCTAGAGAGGTGAGCAGAGTAAGTCTGATTCCCTGAAAGGACTTCTCTGTTGACATCCATCCCTTAGAGCTCATATTATGACTTAAGGCAGTTGCGAGCGCCGTAAAACTTTACTTACTAAAAACCAAAGATCGTTCATAACAAGATCGTTCACT
>NW_004801069.1:0-1565 GCF_000002075.1 Aplysia californica | reverse complement strand
TTATTTTTATCATTATTATCAGCATTATTATTATTATTATTACTATTATTATCATTATTATTATTATTTTTATCCAGATGATGATGATGACGACGACGATGATGATGATGATGATGATGTTATTATTATCTTGGGGTAACTGACCTTGTAAGCGAAAAAGACAAACTTCTTCTCCTTCTCCTCCTTGTCACCTTCCTCATCCCAGAATCCTTTCTCTCCGTGCTCAGCAAGGTGCATCTTCAGCTTATACAGGAACTTCATCAGGGGACTCTTTTCCCCTCCCTCCTCATCATCATCCTCCTCCTCTTCCTCCCCGCTGTCCTTCCCATAGCTGTCCTCCCCATAGCTTTCCTCACTGTCTTTGTCCTCTCCGTATTTCTCGGCAAAGAGCTTCTCCACGAATTTCTTCATCTTCATGAAGAGTTCGAAATGTTTGCCTTGTTTGTCCATGCCCTTGTCGTCCTCATCTGAAATAAATCAAAGATTCAAAATGATTGCTATTAACTTGCTTGTCGATTTATAGTCGAACCTGCTCTAACGGCCTCATGTCCAAGACATTTCACCTGTATAAACGACCGCCTCCCACTTTCTCCTTTCCGTTTTTACCACATAACAATTCCCTGTCCAAAAGGCCCACCTGTCAAGACAACCACAGCTCTTCCCTTCGACAATTATTGACAGCTGTCCTGAGCAATTTCAACTGTATTTCTTTGTCTTTCTTTTTTTTTATTGTTCAACTTAATTTTATATTGTGCCCTCCAAAATGGTCTAAATTATGTGGATAACGGTGTAAAAACAAACTACATTTAAAAAATCTAAGAAAGGGGGCAGAGGGACCCGTTAAGAAGAGAAATGCATAGAGGACGCATTTTTCTTTTGTTATTTTGTTTTTTTGTTTTATGTGTGCTTTTGAGTTGGGATGATGAATTGGAGGAGATGGTTGGGAGAGGAGTTGAAAAATAGAATAGATATATAAGTATCTATCTATCTATAATAGATAGATAGATAGATAGATAGATAGATAGATAGATAGATAGATAGATAGATAGATAGATAGATAGATAGATAGAAAGATGAAATAAATGTAGAATAAGATGGTAGGATGGAGAGAAAGACAGAGAGGTAGAGAGAGATAAGGAGAAAGGCAGACAGACATGCAGACATAATATATGCATACAAATAGATAGACAGACAGACGGACCGGCAGATAGACAGACGGACAGACAGACAGACAGGCGGACATACAGACAGACAGGCAGCAAAACAGACTGCGAGACAGACAGACATACAGAAAGACAGACATATAGACAGACTGTCCTCGTCCACATAGACAGACAATCACTCACCCTCACTGCGCCCTCCCATCATTCCAAACATGCCTTCTTCCTCGCCCTCGGGTTTCTCCTCTCTATGCTCACACTCATCGTAAAAAGCGCATTTCTTGAAGGCCATGAACTTGGATTTCAGCTTGTACTGTGAACATGATCATCATCATCATCATCATCATCATCATCATCATCATCATCATCATCATCATCATCATCATCATCATCATCATCATCATC
>NW_004801068.1:0-1553 GCF_000002075.1 Aplysia californica | reverse complement strand
CCCCCCCTCCCCAAACAAAATACGACTGCCTTTTTTTTAGTATGGGGTTTTACGGCGCTCGCAACTGCATTAGGTCATATGAGCGCGCGAAACACAAGTTAGTTTTTTTTATACGTAGTTTACTGCACGGCTGTGTATGGGTTATTTGATCAAACCACCTTAACTTAATTTAATGAGTCATTATGGATGGTCCAGTTAGGGTGACTTGTTTCTTTACCTTAGACCTACAACGTTCTATCTGACATTAACATTTTTGCCGTTTGAGTCACTAAGACCTAAGACCACAAGGTCAGAAACCACAAATTATGCTCTATCTGCTCTATCAAAATCGTAAGATTATTCGGAGTCGTTATCCCCCCCCCCAAAAAAAAATAAAAAATGCATTAAAAAAGCTTGGGGTGTTGCGAAAAATGTAGGAGGTCCCGTGTGCAAGTTGCGTACGTTAAAGATCCCTTGGGGGTTCAAAATTGAAAAAGGTAGGCTTCGGCCGCCACCCGGGCAAAATTCAAAATGTCCTACCAACTGAAAATAGTTGGTGTGTCCCTTGCGCACATATGACCTTATGCAGTTGCGAGCGACGTAAAACACTTACCAAAAACAAAGCAAAGCAAAAATCGTTGTTAAATCATGACGTACGTGAAATGTGCTATCCAGGCGAAGGGGACAAACTGATATTGTTGGTAAGATCAGGGGGCATTTAGTCATCTATAGTGCGGTCAAAAATTAGTGGCGCAACTTACTGTCAAATATCTCGTTAACTATCGAACAGAAACTCTCCAGCTTTTGCACAGTGACTTGTATCAATTTGTCTTAACACATCAATATTTTTGTACAGACCTGTAGGCTCTATTCTAGAAAATTCCTTAATAAATACTAATAAAAAACCTTAGTGTGTGGTTTCTACTGATTCTAAAAGGTTTACAGCTGGGACGATATCGCTTTTAAAAGTAAGTCCGTCATTTTTTTCTAATCGCGAGATTATCTTTATTGATCGCATTTTTGAGAGCTTTTAGTGCAAAAAAGTGTTCACTATAAAATTAATTTCTTGTAACTAGTTTTGCCACTAAAAAGGGTCATTGGTGGGCTGTGACGTAACCCGTATGCGTATACAAAATGTGTGTGAGAAACGGGAAGTTCTGTGAACAACCCCTTTTTCCGCGTGATGGAGATTTATAGTAATTTATATAAATTTATAAAGAAACGTTTTTATATTCGAGGCTCAGCTGTTGTGGAAAAATGTGATTAAGTTAAGACAAATTGCTACAAACTGCTGTGCAAAGTATAGATCTAGGTGACATTGATTCACCCGTTAAAAAGATATTTGAGGATAAGTTGCACCACGGATTTTTTGACCGCACTATCGTTAAATCATGACGTACGTGATGTGTACAATCAAGGCGAAGGGGGAAACACGATAGTGGTGGTAAGATAATACAAGAACTGGGGGAATCGAGTCATCGAGATAGGTCCAGTGATGTACAGCGGCGCATTGTCTTGTCTTATGGTCATCTGCAAACTGTTAGATATGACTTTCCAACTAGATTCGATTCGAT
>NW_004801067.1:0-1571 GCF_000002075.1 Aplysia californica | reverse complement strand
GGGGGAAAGATTTATGGGCTGCACAGTGCACACTGCCAATTTAATCGGATACATCCAGTGGCGGTGGGTGGACCAAAATTTGGGTGGGGCTTAGGTTGCTTCCAGTTCTTTACCACCAAATAGCAAGCAATAAGAACTAAACAGTGATGGGTTTTTTTATACTCACGGTGAGCCTTTATGGGTTCGGCAAAAGGTCCTATTTTGGCATAAATCGACGGTATTCAACTAAATTTGACTGTGACCTTCAAATCAAATGTGGGTTTTTTTTCAAGGTCGGGAGTCAAATCGATCATATTGAGTCAAAATTGCAGATTTTGTCTTTCTATAAAGTAGATCTCTCTATGATATTATTATTATAATAATACGACCCAGACTGAACTTTCTTACGGCCCCATCGACACAATTTAGACCATTTAGGAGGCGGGCTTCCGATGATAGACTCTGGTGTCAGGCCCAATTCTCAAGCTGAGGGGGATACAACATCCCAGCAGAAAGATCGAGATACTCGATAAAAATTCTCCCCACTCGGGAACCGAACTCAGGTCTCTTGCGTGCGACAGCGAAGAGCCTAATTACTACGCCAGAGACGCCGGGTCTTGCATCTTGGTTCCTCTGTTCAAGTAAATCAAATAGACAAGAGCTTAAAGCTAGGCTATAATTATTTTCACAATTTCTCCTCTGTGTTATAGGCTTGGGGCTAACACACAATCATTATATTTAAGTGGGTGGTTGGCGGGTGCTCTGTTGTAGTTTGCTTCTTTTTTCCTATATAGATCAAACATCTATCGTCCTTATCTCCCCTCCTTTTTTGTGTTTGTTACTCTCTTGTAACACCTATAATTTCCTGGCTCTCATATGACCTTATGCAGAGTTGCGAGCGACGTAAAACCTCTACTAAACTAAAAAAAAAAAAGTTCATCAAATAGTTAGACAGGAGCTTAAAGTTAGGCTATGGTTATTTTCACTATTTCCCCTCTGTGTTTAAGGCCTGGGACTATCACAGTCTTCACATAAAGTTAAGGACCACTAGCCGAAATTGCAGATTTTCACACGCACCAAGCATGTCACATGCCGTGCACGTGCCTTCCACACAGTGGTTACCGTATTCACTTGTGACCCCTTAGCCTTGCTACCGAATTGTACACAATAAATCTAATAACTTAAAAAAAATGATTTTACAAAAATACTAGGCCTACCTATTAGTATTATCCTGACTGGTCCTTATAACTTTCTGTGAAGACTATGTTTTTAGTTTTAGTAGAGGTTTTACGGCGCTCGCAACTGCATAAGGTCATATGAGCGCCAGAAGATTAGAGGTGTTAAAAGAGAGTAACAGACATAAAAAAAGGAGAAGGGGAGAAAGGATGATAGATGATTCATAGGAAAGAAGAAGCAAACCACACCAGAGCACCCGCCAACCACCCACTGTGAAGACTATGTAACTTAATATGATTAAAAATAACTTTTTATGAAAGAATTGTCTTCACTTCGGTATGTGGGGAGTTAGAGTGCGTCACTGGTAGGTCCTACTTCTTTGCTTTCCCCTTGTTGTTTTTGTCTGCTCTACTTCC
>NW_004801066.1:0-1569 GCF_000002075.1 Aplysia californica | reverse complement strand
GATGTGTGAGAGAGAGAGAGAGAGAGAGAGAGAGAGAGAGAGAGAGAGAGAGACGAGGGTGGCTGTGGGGATTAAAGCTTTGTGTGACTGACTCAAAACGGGAGGACACTGGGAACAGCACAGCAAACCTCTACTGTATGTATTGTTTGCAGAACTTCACATTGTCTATGACTGGAATAGCGAGCAACTCCTGTAAAGAGGCATGGTTATTTATTTGTTTATATCTAGGGTAATCAAAACTAACTTTACATATTTCCCACTGCGTTCAACAGGCTTGAGACTGTCATCATACATGATCCCATTGCGAATCATCTCCAAACCGTTGTTTGATAAGACTGTCCCCGTAGAATTATGCGAATTTAGATGGTCAAATTATGCCCAAAAAAGCCAAATTATGCAAAAATTATGCAAGTTACCGTAACACCTTTCGCGACATGTTTTGCACTTTTTCAACACAAATTTTCATGACTTTTATGTTTTAAGTACAGAAAAATTTAAAACAGAACTTATCAGTATCAGTAATTTGTAGTGTATTTGGAAAGAAAACAATACACATCTGTAAAAGTTTAAAAAAACCCAAAAGAAACCTAAAAAATATAATCTCTGTAACTTTCAGCTGTATCTAGATCTAGACTCTAGATCTGGGAAAGAAAAATGTAAAAAAAAATATGTAAAAAAGGACATCTGGACCTCTGATGCTGGCACATTACTAAAACCAGGAACACCTGTCAAACATGAAGCATCAGCAGACATGAGAACAACTTTTGATGGATTGAAAAATTGAACATGCTCAAGGAACAAAATCCCAAACCATAACCAAGATCTTCTACCAAGGGAAATAACCAACTTTTCACTTAGATAAGACTTATTACGGTGAATATTTCCCTTTAGTCACATGGTGAGGCGTTAATTAATAAAATTAATTGTTTTGTTTTTATAAAAAGGAAAAAAACGTGAAAAAAAACGCGAGGAATCCAAAATTATGCAAATGTGCAGAATTACGCGAAAAAAACGCGGCCGCACAATCGCATAATCCTACGGGGACAGATAAGAGTTGTCTTATCAGAATCGACAGCCGTCAACCTTGACACTTACCAACCTTCCCTTTCCTAGCCAAGTGACAAACTCCTCCATGGCTCTTGACACGGAGAGCAAAGAAGCTCAGCAGAATGAAGCTCACACTGAAACATGAACTCACAACATCCCCGGTGAGTTAAAATCAGTCTACTCTAAGTGTGTTGTCGCGCTTTATTATTGACCCACATCGTAAGGGTCCCGACTGCTGTGGTGACAAACCTCTTTCAGGAAACTATAAGACTAATAGTGTTTGTTTATTTGTTTGTTGTTGTGTTTTTTTTCAGCCAGATTCTTGTTTTGACACGTCTTGGCGACAACAGTAAAACATGTGAAATCTGTAACCTCAGTCACAGCAGACATTCCTATACACGATGACGATAATTTTACAAAGCTCTAGATGTCTAAGTCTAATAATATTAAGTAGAGTTTGTTGAGTTTTTTTAAAACGAATTAGATATAATTTTTTAATGAATTTTATTTTCTTGTGGTTGG
>NW_004801065.1:0-1569 GCF_000002075.1 Aplysia californica | reverse complement strand
CATTCACACACACACACTCACACACACAAACACACACGCACGCGCGCGCGTGTACACATGCGCGCATACACGCTAATAGAGTAAGGATCGGTCATACGGAATGCAAACAGATCATTGCCAGCTTGGAAAGGCGCGGGGGCTTTAAATGCACACTTCACCGTACATGGCCTTGTGTTCAAAGCTCCGTCAGCTGTTTATTTTTGATGCATATCAATGATATCGGACTCCACAAAGATATGTGAGGCAGCGTGGTGGAATCAGGCTCTCGTCAAAATAATTAAAGTGAAAAAACTTGCATTTTTCTGCAGATTTGTGAATTTTTATTAGGTTTTTGTTTTTTGGTTCAACACCTTTCATGCCTATTAAAGAACTCATTTCTGTGTGGATTTTCTGAAAAGCGTTATTAAAGGCATAAAAAATGTAAATCCTCAGTTACCACGGACTTCTTAAGCTAAGGTAATAACTAACTTTTGGCAGCTATTTTCTCACTAATTTTACCTCTGAAAACAGGTGACCCCCACCCCCTTCTTTTGCAAATATCTCGACTTGTATTCAAGATAAATGGATATTTTTTTCATCCAAATAACGACAAGTGAACAAGCTTTAAGATGATACCAATAACTCTACATGCCCAAAAATTGACGAGAGCCTGATTCCACCACGCTGCCTCACAATTAAACTGCTGCCAAACGGAAAGTTGGTGTTGGAAGATACATTTTGCATGTATCTCTTTGGAGACGTTAAGGGGGCTCTTGTGGCTTAGAGGTTAAGGTGTTCGTCTCTCAATCAATAGGTTCTGGGTTCGAATCCGGATAATGGGATGGAACATTTTCTTCTCTAAAATGTTTCTACTCTCACATCCTGTCCTGTTCTCTAGCAATATACTGTCGTCTGCTTTTGTTTTCACTTTCTGCCCCCACCCCCTCCCTCCTTACCCTCCTCCTTTGAGCTCCTGACTATATCTGCAGCCTTTCTACTGCTACTCATTGACTCCCCCCCCATGATAGATTGTTTCAGTAGGACAGAGCCGACAGGGCGAGACAGAAATATGAAAATCGATAGTTGAAGATCTGTGGTGGAGACGGCGAGATGTCGGTGAGTCAAACCGCACTTTACAGGGGACTTGTGCTCACGGGGCTGTCAGCTGATGGTGGCGGGGGGAGGGACTTGTGAGAGGGACTCGTTGTTGTCTGTCACGTCGTGGCTCAAGTCTAGGTAGATAGATCTAGTTGAAGATCTGTGGTGGTGGGGCCGAGTTGTCGATGCGCCAAACCACACTTTACAGGGGACTGGAGGTCAGCACACTTTACATACAGGGATCTTGTGCTCAGTACTCACGGGGCTGTCAGCTTGAGCGAAATGACCCAAGTTGGGTAAAGTGGGGCGTGAAATCTCCAATTTTAAAAAAAGTAAAGACACGAACGTTCGTACCCATAGAAACCGACGGCAGAACGCAGCAGAGAGTGGAGCAGAGAATCAAACACCGTCCTCAGAACAGGGGAGAGAGGGGGAGATCTGACAGTGGAGCAGAGAATCAAACACCGTCCTCAGAACAGGGGAGAGAGGGGG
>NW_004801064.1:0-1574 GCF_000002075.1 Aplysia californica | reverse complement strand
CTCTCTCTCTCTCTCTCTCTCATTGTGTAGAAAGCTCAGAATGAAAATCTTGATAGAGACCTAGGTGCCATATTTCCACCCTTCCTACCTCTTGAGGAAGCCGTTGGTCGGCACAATCTCTTGGCCATTTCGTCCGGGTCTTCGGCGTACTCTCCTGTTGTATCCGCCTGATGCGGGGGCAGGTCCTGGATGACTTTAGCCGCTTTCTGAAACCTGAAGGGGTTGAAACATAACGTTGAAGTCGATATCATCCAAGACGATCCACACTGTAGAGGAGATAGCTGTTGTCTTAGACAGGCGGACTTCTTAGGCCGCGTTTTTATCACATATATTAAAAAGACGCTAGGGGGGGCATTGGCACTTACGTTTCGCTTCCACATATCAATTTTGAGTAGAACAATACTTTCAGGCATCTGTGTTTGGCATTTGGACCAGTCAGTGTCCTTTCCATCTAAGCTGAATTTTCTATGGCTGACAGAAGATACTATGAATTTTCGACCTCTCAAGAGCGTCAGTGTCTGAAATCTTATCCTTCCAGTGAATCCCCAGGATTCTTCACAGGCAGCAGAGATGAAACCAGCTGAACATGCTGGCCTGGCGTTTTGTACACTGTCCAGGGCACAGCTCCATACTATAAAAGTTTTGATAATACAACAATAAAACTAACATTTTGACTATGGGCGGCTCCATGGCTCAGCACTAACCCCTTAAAAAGTCTAGGCATCGTGCCCAGTTAACAATCCCGATTTTGGGACGCAGGTTGTGGTAATGGAATAATAATACAGATAATTTCTAAAGCTCCCACTGGCGTACTATATAGCTCTAGAGGCTTTAAATACTTTCGTCATTACTCAAAAAAGAAGTGAATAGACCTTCGTCGTACATACACCATTCTGCTTAACGCTACCAGATAAGCAGACTTTCATGCTATCAGAGTACAATCAATCACGATACTCACATCTCAGTATGACCTTAAGTGTACTATGAATGGAAAGAACTATCAAGATTGCTAACTCAGATTTACAAAATCCTATCGGCCCAGTTCCTATTTTTGAAGAAACTTGATGTAAAAATGTTGAGTTTCACACCATGTCAAACTTTTTCGAATGCAATTCTTTGAATATATTGATACCAATTCGAATAAACGTACGATTTTAATAAAGCGTATAGAATATTTGGTTTTTGACCTCATGGTTATGCAGTAACTCAAAAAAGCCAAAAAATGTCAGACAGAACTTTGTACTTTTGAGGTAACGAGATGGCATTTCATACGGTATGTTTCAAAATGAATTTTACTTTTTTTTTCTTCGTCATTATTAAATCCCTCAAATATTACTGGAGTGAATTCCTGAAAGAATATGGTGCTAGATGAGAACAGGACCTCATAGCAATTTCTTCACCTCTCGTACTCGTTGTTCACATAGACTGATCTCCCGATATAAAAAAGATTATTGGTGGAGCATCCAGAGAGGTTGCTTAAATCTAAAGGGGCTTTATTGTTAACAATTAGTCAGTTCCATGGATGTAACACGCTCCCAAAGACATAAATTACTTGTCATTTTGTTAGTGTAACT
>NW_004801063.1:0-1593 GCF_000002075.1 Aplysia californica | reverse complement strand
ATTATCATTAGTTTTTTATGCATTGTTTTCACAGCAGGACGGCGTGCTCGGATGTTTTGATCATGTAGGAGATTTTTAATGGTCCAAACACCGATCACGGTATAAGACGTGGCAGCTTTGCAAGTGTTGTCAAATTTGACATGTCGTCAGTGTTCCATGCTGGACAGCAGCCTTGTTTTACCTCAGAGAAAGCAACATTCCAATGGAATTCACGTTTTCTCTCTTTCACTTTCACGGTGTGTTGGAAATAGGTAAACTATAGAAGCTAACAGTCCTCTCTGGTAGGCTCAAGTAGGTCGGGTACAGAAAAAGAAGTGAATCTTATAATGATAATAATACATGTATAATGATAGAGTGTCTGTCTATGTCTGGTGATGAACAATGCATCTGCGAAGGAAAATATATGAGAAATACAAGAAATAAGGATTAGAATGTCTGCCGCATTTTGAGCAGGGAAAAGTTTCATTTCCACTTGTGGGCGTACGCAGTAGTTTGTGGGTTTTTCTCTTGGCTTCAGCATTTCTAACTCTTGAAAAACAAATTGCTGACCACTCGGAATGTCGCTCTCCTATTGCAGGAGCAAGGCTGCCCTATGCCAAAGGATCAATGTTAAAGTCCTGCAGAGATATTGTCTTGTCGTATGTATGCACTTTTTAAGGTGCCAAAGTAATGCTTACCCGAGGACAGCTCACAATAGATCACTGTCTTTGGGATTCTGATATCAGACATTCTTGAGACATGGCCATCCCAGAGAAGTTGAATCCTTCTGCGTTTACAAAACAGACTCCCGACATTTGCCCTTTTTAAGAACTTCGGCGTCTAGTACATGCATTATGTCCTGCCACTTGAGGCCCAGAATTATCCTACAATAGTTCATGTGGAGTTAATGTTTAAGCTTCTTGACATGGCTTTGGTACATTGTCCATGTTTCAGCACTGTACACAATAGGGTTGGGAGGACAACAGCATGAAGACTTTTTAAGCTCAAATTCACATTGTGCATGATACGTTTTCATGTGTGGTGAAATACCAAACCAATGTTCCAGCATCCAGATAATAAAGAATTATCATATTATTAATATCTTATAATATTTTTACCTCATCTATTCCCTGAAAATACAGAGGTATCTCACAGAAATATTGCACAGGTGAACCCAAAATAGACAATAAAGAGGGGGGCATCTTAAAACGTGCATCGGCCAATTCGGGGAGCAGAAGAGGTTATACAAAAACATAAGAATTGGGTTACATTCGCTGCTGGATTGATTGATTGTAGAGATGTGTACATACCTATCAACACAATATAGACGGACTGCTTCCATCCCAACCATCAAACGAAGAGAAATACAATAAAGTACCTACAGACAGACGGATCCACTCAAATAAAAAATCCTCCCCACATGTACATCGAACTCATGTCTTCTATGTGAGACAGCGTTGAGCCTAATCACTAAACAATAGATGCCGGTCTCACGCCGAAAGATCGCTGAAAACATGACATCTCTTGGAAGCTGTGTATTATTCAACATGATACAAGTCACTGAAACGGCAGGGGGTTTTCACCGGCACGACTCAATCCAATAAAAGTAAAGCA
>NW_004801061.1:0-1583 GCF_000002075.1 Aplysia californica | reverse complement strand
CAGACAGACAAACAGACAGACAGACAGACAGACAGACAGACAGACAGACAGACAGACAGACAGACAGACAGACAGACAGACAGACTGATACGACAGTCGCGCCCCACCACCCGGGAAAAGTCCTTGCATAGAGTGCTTCCAAACACCCCACAAACAGCCTCACACAACCTCACACACAACATCCCATACACAACCTCACACACAACCCCACACACAACATCCCACACACAACCCCGCACACCGCCCCCCTCCCACACACACACAAAGCCCCACACAAACAGCCCAACACACCACCCCACACACACAGCCCCACACACATACACAACCCCCCAGCACACACAGACAGACGACAAGATCTACCAGACGACTTGTCCGGAAACCGGAAGCCGGCCCGGCACGACCGGCAGACGACCACGTCTCTCCCCCAGCAGACGACGACAGTCCACACAACTGGCGGTGAAACCGGCCCATCGCTGCACCTCGCAACTACCCCGGTATCCCAATTGTACATTCTAACTGGTGCGCTCTGTACTATACTGCGCGCTGGACGTAATTATTTGTTCCTCCAACTCTCCATACCTCACTCAGCAAAGGAAAGAAAATTCTGTCTGTTTATATTATTATCGCAGTCTATTCGTCATGTCTATTTATATCACAGTCTATTCGTCAAGTTTACTTATATCACAACATCTATTCGTCATGTCTACTTACATCAGCGTCTATTCGTCAAGTATACTTATATCACAGTGTCTATTCGTCATGTCTATTTATATCACAAAGTCTATTCGTCATGTCTACTTAAAACACAATGTCTATTCGTCATGTCTACCTATATAACGGTGTCTATTCGGACACGGGCACGGTCCTTCTAAAGAACAATTTTCCCTCTTTAAAAACATGTATTGCATGTATATTTACGCCATGAAACGGAACAATCGTGATTGGTTTTCATCATTCTATAAATCAAAAAATAAAAGGCAATTTTCTGCAAATTTTGCAAAGATGTACCGGTCCACAAATAAAGAGTAGCACGTCATTCTCAACTAGAAAAATACTCATACACAATGCACGGTGCTCGCATTGCTTCAGGCTCGGGTAGAAGGTCACGCGTGTCCGAATATACAAGGGGGCTTAAACGTACATGTGTTTAATTATACACGGGGGCTTGAACGTACATGTGTTTGAATATATACGGGGGCTAAAACGTACATGTGTTTGAATATACACGGGGGCTTAAACGTACAAGTTTCCGAATATACACGGGAGCTTAAACGTACATGTGTTGGAATATACACGGGGGCTTCAACGTACAAGTTTCCGAATATACACGGGAGCTTAAACGTACATGTGTTTGAATATCCACGGGGGCTTAAACGTGCATGTGTTTGAATATCCACGGGGGCTTAAACTAAGGGTGGGCCGACTCCGAGAACTTCCGAACTTTCGACTCCGAACATTTTTGGGCGCGAATTCGTCGACTTCGACTCCGAATTCGAATTCAGGTCAAGATAGCAGCCAATCAAATTTGAGGAGAGGCAAGGTCAATTCGGTGGGATTCGTGTCAAGTCAAGTCGTTCTCCCTA
>NW_004801060.1:0-1583 GCF_000002075.1 Aplysia californica | reverse complement strand
CTTTCTCTCTCTCTCTCTATCTCACACACAGACACACACACACACAAATACACACACACACACATACATCTCCCCCCCCCACACTCACTCACACCCAACACAGACAGGCAGCTACACATGCATAGTCTTCTACGTATCTCCCTACACACTCGGCACACACATAGGGCATTATTGCATCTAGTAGGTCTTTATGCAGTGTGTATGTATGTGTGTGTGTGTGTGTGTGTGTGTGTAAGTGAAAGAGAGAGAAAGAGAGAGAGAGAGAGAGAGAGAGAGAGAGAGAGAGAGAGAGAGAGCGTGTGTGTGTATGTGTGTATTTGTTATATTATGAGTAATTCTATTATGATAAAGAAAGAAAACTGTATTTTTATACAGCCTACCAGGTTTCTTTAACCACCGATCAGTTACGGTAACAATAAGATAGAAACACCACCCGCATTGACTGCAAAAGTTTACTTTAAGCCCCCGCTCACAATAATTAAGACAATTTCCACTCGTGTGAAGTATGACATCACTTTAAAGTGAAGAGAGACGAACAGGGGAGAACGGTTTCATTTACATACCGACGACCACGAGACAAGTGGACATTTTCTTCATATCCTCGGAGCTCAACAATGTCATTGGGCATACTATTCCCCAAAAAGGTCTAGTAATAGGGCTTCAAAGATTGTCAACGTTTCCCACATTCATTGTCGCTATTGTATAATAATTCAGCATCTACACACTTCGAGATGTGCTTCTTCAGGGAACGGAGCGCTTATGGGGATGCCCCTTGTGCCGTGATGACGGTCATTCACACAAGTAACAAGTAACAAGTATAATAATGATAACGTCATTTATATTATACTTATAGCCAATACCTATGCTGCACATCATACTCTATGCTCTTTACAACACAAATTGATACCCCTGCTGACCCTTAAAACTCCGAAAAATTCTCGGCTTCTCAGGAAGTACAGGCCTACAAGAGTGCAAGCTGCGGATACCACGCTCTAGAACTCTAATTAACCAAATTTATGGCAAGATATTTCGCTCTTTATAGCCGGGTATCCACTCAAACCTGAGTGGGAGAAGAAAACACGAGTAATTGTCGACTGGATGCTTCTATTGATAAACGTTCCGGGAGTAGCCCTGGATTATAGAGATACTGTATCCGAAGAGAAGGAAGGAGATACTCGACTTAATAGGATCCCTGATAAAATGCATCAAACACACGCCTTTGGTATGCAACAGCAAAGAGCTATTTTTACATCAAATGCCGGTAGGCTTCACTGTGTTGGTTGACTTGAAGACTTATTAAAAATCCGTTAGTTATTCCAGTTGCCAGGAGGTTTTAATAAACTGCATCGATTCTTCGAAACGTTTTGTTGACTTCGATTTTTCACATCCGGTTCCTTAAATTTATCGGCGTCTGCAAGAGAGAAATTTCAGGTACGCTTTAGGACGAAATTGTTGTAAAGATTGGGGTTTTGTTGCAGGGGCTCTACCCTGCCCATACCTTTGATCTAAGATACCCACTTTAACGCAACCATATTTTTATGAAAAAAGGCGGGTTTTATTTTTTTAAATATTTTTTTTTTTTT
>NW_004801059.1:0-1583 GCF_000002075.1 Aplysia californica | reverse complement strand
TATATTGCCAAAGGATTTCTGTTTTTTGCAGTATGCTGCATTAACAATACTACCACACGACCACTAAATGAAAATGGAAGTGAAAAAAAAGAGATAAAAAAATATCAATTAAAGGGGTCAGAATATTTCAGAAAGTAGTCATTAACTATGCAATCTAAATTGTGTCAAAAAACTGTGTGAAACATTATAAATCGTAAATTTCATATTTTTCAAAACCTAAACTGTGTCGAAAAAGTTGCGAGAGACATCACCTACCACCCTATCACAAAATGAGTCAAACACAATAAATAACTAAACTTGCCAGTTGAAGAATTCAAAATATTCCGGAAGGACCCTGAAAGTTTCAGATAGCTTTTCAATCTTAATTTCGTCGGCAAAATTGTCTTTTAGTCGTAAAATTCAAATCGTAAAACAACCTAAATTGTCTCGAAAAGTGGGCGTATAACGTTATTACCGACCACAGTAGCACAATAGGAGTTAATTAAAGACAAAATGTGAGGCAGCGTGCTGGAATCAGGCTCTCGTCAAAATAATCAAAGTGAAGAAACTTGCATTTTTCCACAGGTTCGTGCATTTTTTTCAAATTTTTTTTTTTTTTTGACTCAACACCTTTCATACCCTTTAAAGAACTCATTTTTGTGTGGATTTTTATGAAAAACATTTATTAAAGGCACAAAAATGTAAATTTTCAGTTACCACGGACTCTTAAGCTAAGGAAATAACTAATCTTTGGCGGCCATTTTCTCACTAATCTTACCTCTGAAAACAGGTGACCCCCACCCCCGTCATTCGCAAATATCTCGACTTGTATTCAAGATAAATGGATATTTTTTTCACCCCAATAAAGATAAATGAACAGGCTTTACGATGATATCAACAACTCGACGAGCGCCTGATTCTACCACGCTGCCTCACAAATGAGTATATGTACGCGCGTAGCCTACCACATAACGGCTCAAATATTTCATGTAATGTTCCGTCTCAATTCAGTCTGAATATGTTGAAAAGGGTTTAAAAAATAATAATAATATTGATATTTCCAATCACACTTGTACAAAATTAGCTGAAATAAATCAATAAATATACCAGCTGAGGAGTAACTACTCCGTAAAGCATCCAATCAACAAAATAACCAAATCAAATCGAAAAGGGGCGTAAAAAATTAATAAAATCAAAGAACGACAACGTGAGCAGAAAACAATTAATCAATAAATCGACATACCAGCTGAAGTCGTCAAATATTTCCTGAATTATCCGAGACAGACCACACGTAGACGAGCACTGTGTTCTGTCTAATACCCAGCAGGACTGAGTGATAGAATATTACCACAAGCGCACAATGGTATTAATGACCGCGAGCATTCCAGCAGGTTATTAATCCTGGCTGGGATCGGAGGGTGGGGGGGTATGTAGTCGATTACGTTTTATCGTACTTGTGGAGGGGTGTTGGAGTCGATTACTGACCACGTTCCTGTTTCGGCGTCTTTGGTTGTGTGTGTGTGTTTGTGTTGGATTGTTTGTTTCTTCCTCTCTCTCTCTCTCTCTCTCTCTCTCTCTCTCTCTCTCTCTCTCTCTCTCTCTCT
>NW_004801058.1:0-1587 GCF_000002075.1 Aplysia californica | reverse complement strand
GTGTGTGTGTGTGTCGTATGCAGTATAACCAGTCACAGTTCAGACGCAAATGTAGACGTTAGAGGTTCAAATCTGACCGAAGTGTCAACCATTTCTCGTTCTTCTCCTTGGAGTATTTTCTAAAATCCTGCCATAAGGTTTATTTACAGAGTTCAACATAAGTTAAGGACCATTTTTCAAACACTCTGAGTGGTCATATTGGGTCAACCCGCCCGTGGGCGTTCTTGGACTGATCCAGTGGCTTGATGGTGCTGCCTCAAGCGGACAATGAGAGAGTGTGACACTGCACACCTTCTGGCAATTTCTCGGGCTTCAAATCCATCCTGCAGCCATGCCATAGCTCTGGCACGATCAAAGTCTTCCAGTTTTCGTCTTGATGGCATGTTGATGAGATACTGGATTTTACGAAAACGGCGGCTTATATAGCCACCAAAGTGAGCACAGTTCGAGACCGTACGTTTGTTTATCATGTGCACCAAACATTTTAACTGAGGAATATCCGTGGTGTCGCACACAAGTCGATAAAATACAGCAAATTTGGCTAAAATTCCCCGAGGATCTAAGTGCTGCAAGTGGTGGTTTTACCCCTTTAGGAAGTTTTGTAGTACGCATGGGTACATCAACACTTTCAGAGAAGAAAAAAGAAAAAAGAAACATTCTTTGCTGTCTTTTTTTCGGAATTTTAAAAAATCAGGCCTGTCTGTAAATGTGGTCCTTAACTCATGTTGAAGTCTGTACCTTCAAAACGATCTTTTTGTGTGAAGGAGTGTGGTTAATTTTAATCTTAAAAACACAAACAGGCAACAACTAAACACATATGATTCTAAGAAGACACAAATATACCTGGAAAAGAACATTTTTGAGTAGCCATTTATTTCTAACATCAGTTTTAGAGAAGGCAATTAGAACATGAAATAAAAAAATATATTTTAAATTTTAATCATGCACGCAGGCAATCAGATTCTTTTCACATTGAAAATCCCCTCAATACTTTTACTTTGATGAAATCCTTATATAAATCCAAGAACAAACCATTACCAGAAGACCACCCCCCCCAAAAAAAAAGAAAGAAAAAAACCCCTGGATCTAATGTTAGTCCTATCTTTTTCTGTCCCATTGAGTCACGAGGTGGGCATCTCGTATCCTGTTCCTTAGGGAACGACCATTAACATAATTTATCGCCGAGCTCAGTCTCCGCTCTGGTGAAACTCAATTTGTTAGTGTTAACCTACGCTACCACGTCAAGAGTTGATGATGGGTTGGATGGTAGGTCGAAAGAGATAAGAGAGATTTAAAGAGGTAGAAAGAATATAAAGTAAAGGTTGATTATAAAATTTGAATTTTGAGAAGCTCAAGGTGCCTTCTCGTGTGCCGAATTTTTTCTTCCACTCTTTGAAGACCGATTGGAGATTCCAGTACAAGACTACCGAACCCATCACTTGAGGGAACAATGGGCACAGAAGACTGCCATTTCTCGCTACAGGAGGAGCGGCCAAATACTCCCTCAAGGAGCGACTACTGTCAGTACCTCCATTTTACATAGATTGTTAGCAATAGTGGTCTTTCTCGCTGTATCAGATATACTGA
>NW_004801057.1:0-1588 GCF_000002075.1 Aplysia californica | reverse complement strand
CTTCTGAAATCATCTGCGCGGAATTTACTCTTCAAATGGTCGCCTTTAAATTTAAGCACAAGATGTCTATCCCGAAAAATGCTGTTTTGAGAAAATCGAAGGTAATGTTTTTGCCCCTTGTTCAGTTTCTTTAAATAACAAAGAGAGTTTTTTCTCTTTAGTCAAACAAATATAATAAGTTTCTTCCAGTGCCATAATGCAACAGTTGTACAGATGGCTGCCTCTTGGGTTCAAACAGGAAGTAGAAGTCACAGGCAGTTGGAAAATTGGAAGAGTTCCCAATTCGCTTTTCCTGCTTTCTTCCTACGAAGAGCAAGATCTAAGGAGTGTGGTGCGGAATTACCTCGAGCGTGGAATTATCCCGGGTGTGGAATTATCCCGGGTGTGGAATTACCCCGGGTGTGGAATTACCCCATTTTACCATTACACACCAATAAAAGCAAACTTCTCCTATAGGTATGGCAATGCCCACTTTTGGTGCAGGTCAAGATTTTTGGAAACCCCCGATATCTGTGTTAGCCCGCTTACCTTAAAAGCGACCAAATGTGGTCTTTTGTCGCCCCAAATGACATGATTCTGGTCATTGAGGAAAAGGGAGAAGGGCTTCCGTCTCTGTCGACAACACCAACCCCGGAGAAAAGTGATGCCACCTTCCTGCACTAAGACAGAGCTACTCAATACAAAATTCTCCCCACTCAAGAATCGAACTTTTGTCTCCCGCGTGGGACAGCGAAGCTCCTACCCGCTACACCACAGAGGCCGGGTCAGGTACAACTACTCACAGAACATACACCCCATTACCCCAACCCCCCTCATCTCCTTTGCCCCCTCCTCTGGGCTCCTGGCTCTTTCTGTAGCCTTTGTACTGCTACTCCTTGGCTCCTTCTTACTGCTCTCTTTCCGACACACCCATGATCTTCTGGTAGGAAAGATCTACACCTAGCCTTCTCGGACAAGGCCGAAAAATCTCGGAGGTCCCGTGTGCAAGTTGCGCGCGTTAAAAATCCATTAATGGTCCTAAATCGATACGAGTAGGCTTCGGCCGCCTTAAAGGAAAAATTCAAAATTTCCTACCAACTGAAAATGTTTAAAGTGTCCCGCGCGCATTATGCAGTTGCGAGCGCCGTAAAACACTTACCAAAAACGAAAAAAAAACCCAACCTACAGGTGTGGGCTGTTGCACCAACCAGAGACTGTTTGGTCGCGTGTTTTCCTCATCCCACCACCACACACCCTGAGCTGATGGGGCGTGACCGCAGACATAAGATTGTTGGAATATCCTTACGTCTGCGCTCTGGCGTGTTTCCAGAACACTTAAAAACATACAATTTGAACCAAATGAAGGACGATGAGGGGGGGGGAGGGTGGCACGCGCACTCAGCCGTAGCCAGACTGGAGGTGAGCTCTTTAGTGGGGCGTAATGGCGGGGGTCGGGGTGAGCAGAGTTTGCAGCGACGTTTTCCTGAAGAGGGAAGACTGGTGCCATTACAGTGTACAGTCTAGGGTTATGTGTCTATTGACATGACAGTGTACAGTCTAGGGTTATGTGTCTATGGACATGACATGACAGTGTACAGTCTAGGGTTAT
>NW_004801056.1:0-1581 GCF_000002075.1 Aplysia californica | reverse complement strand
GCAAAAAAGGCTGTGAAAGTTTAGTTTTAGTAGAGGTTTTACGGCGCTTGCAACTCCGTAAGGTCACATGAGCGCCAGCAGATTAGAGGGGTTACAATAGAGTAAGGAACATAAAAAAGAAGGAGGGGAGATATGGACGATAGATGTTTGATAGGAAAAAAAGAAGCAGCAAACCACTCCAGAGCACCCGCACTGATTTGGGGGCGGGGGGTCAAACTGCATATTATTTTCTGAAGATCACACATATAGCCACTAAAACTGTTGCAAAACAATTATTCAGAAAATTTCAAACTTAACGGCAAAATATCAAATTATGGCTTAAATGTAACTCCCCCGATTGTTTTTTACTTGGTATAGAGGCACAAAGCATTTTGATTTGTCTATCTACGTACGTCGAAGTCATCTCTGGATAGATTCTGTGATATGTATTGCTTGCGGGTTATATCGTGTGTGTTGGCAGATGGTGAGAGGACATCACAGATAGGTCCTACTTGTTTTTCTTTTCCACTTTTGTTTCTTTTTGTCTATCTCGCCACGCCCTCGTTCTAAACGTCCGTCATTGTACAGTGTATTACAATACTCTTCACTTCAGCAAACGGGCAAATGTTTGTGTGTGGTTGGTGGGTGCTTTGGTATGGTCTGCTCCTTCTTTTTAAAAATAAAATGCTACCTTATTTATTTATCTGTCCTCCTTCTCACTAGACAAACCCTCAATCTTTGGCTCTTCTATGGCCTATTTGTGTTACAAGTGCCGTACAAATCGTACTAAAACAAAAGCAAGCGTGACTTCACACATTATCCGAAAGTAGAGGCTATGGGCGTGCGTAAAAGTCATTTATTTTTCCTTCCTGTCAGTTTCTGAATTCTGTGGCGGAAACTGAAAAGGCACCAGGCGAGCAATAAAGTTCTGGCGGGGATCATGGTGTTGTCCCTTGTGTGTGTGTGCACGGTGGGCCCTGAGTGGGGTGGAAGGAGGGGGAGGGAGCGGGGAGCTGTATTTTATTGTCGATCTCGTTACGTCCACTCCATCGAGCGCGTTTTATTGGCGTAGGGTTAAGGTTAGGGCAAAGGTTTTCGCACGATGTATCTTTGTTGGCGCAAAAGTTTTCACACGATGCCCCCCCTCTCTCTCTCTCTCTCTCTCTCTCTTTCTTTCTCTCTCCGTGGTTGGCGGGTGCTTCGGTGTGGTCTGCTCCTTCTTTCCGATCAAACGTCTATCGTCCTGATCTCTCCTCTTTTTTTGTCTTTCTTACTACTCATTTGTAACACTTCTAATCTTCGGCACTTACATGACCTTATTTTGTTGCAAGTGCCGTTAAACGTCGATGCGTGAGTTTCCTGTAAGCATTTGGGGAACAGATATCACAACAGTCATGATGCCTGATGGAGTTAAATAGACTAGCAAGATCCCAGTTCTATGAACTTGAAAATATATTAGCATTGAGGAGACTGAAGACTGCATCAATAAAATCGTTTCCTCTTCATTGTGTTAAAATTACGAATAATCTTGAATTCTGTGCTCCTAATACATCTAGGATAGAGGCCTAGAGCTTTGCTCTATAAAAAGCAAGCTCCAAATTG
>NW_004801055.1:0-1593 GCF_000002075.1 Aplysia californica | reverse complement strand
CAATCAAACTGAGGCAGACTGGTCAGCTGACAAAGATGGCCGTCAAACCTACGCCAACGAGTCACAAGGGCGGAGTCGCTTCCTTTTTTGGTGTTATTGAACAAAAGATTTGAGATCTGAACTCCAACCCGTCATGTGACACAGCGCTCGCTGGAGCGTGGAAGGTCGGAACGCCTTGAGGGATGACCAGTCCTCTCGCTGTTGTAGTGGTGAAGTCATGGACACGTGTTGGTGATTGGCCTAGCTGGTGGGGAAAATAAGCAAAGGGCGTCCATTTCCTTAATGATAGTAATAGCTACAAATAATACAACATATTAAAAGATTATGTTTTATGATGATGATAATGATGATGATTTTGTTACAATGTATCAGGAAATGAGTAATGAAAAGATTTCACTGTTTCAGCATCCAGCGGATTTCACTATGTGCATTCTGGACTTTGTATGCTGAAGAGTGTGCAGTGTAGAATAATAAGCGTTTTTTAACGTACCATGTACTTTGAAAATGGAAATACCCCTATGTATCTCACCATACTTTTACGCCTAATGTTTTATAATTGGTATTAGGTCTAGGTTTGAGATTTTCTTAAAAACGATATGGGTCAGCTTAAGTCTAGGCCACATGTGTGTGCTTCAGACTAAAATAGTCAGTTTAACCCTCTATTGTCTCTTAACCAGTGCCTGCCGGTGTAAAAGCAAAATTTTAATGAGCACAGTTTTAAAAAAGGGTTTTTATTTTGGTTGTTAATTATAGTGGATGGTAACATTACATTTTTGCGTTTTCTCACTGGAGGTAATTTAGCGGTTTTCTAAAAACACAGGTCCTATGATGACCTACAAACCCACGCCAACGAGTCACAAGGGCGGATTTCGCTTCCTTTTTTTTGGTATTACTGAACAAAAGATTTAAAGTTCAACCCGTCATGTGACAGCGCTCGTTGGAGCGTGGAGGGTTGGAACGCCCGGAGGGATGACCAGTCCACTCGATGTTGTAGTGGTGACGTCATGGACACGTGTTGGTGATCGGCCACGTTGATGGGGAAAATACACAAAGGCTGTCCAACAACGACCATATATATAATAACAATTTCAGTATAAAGTGTAATAATTTCAATATATGTATATTTTGTTTGCTGAACATGTTACGCTTTTAAAGGCTTTGTAAATAATTGAGTAAAATAATTATGCCCTTGACTAACAGATTTTTCCTTCAGCAGGTAGCTGGCTGTAAGCGTGGGTTTCAGTTAGGGCCTCCTTCTCATTGGTTTGGTTAAACTACTGTTTAAACTATTTTTACATGGAGCGTTGTTTGTACACACTGGCCCTCTTTGTCCTTTGTGTCTGAAACGCATGTGATGACGTAATTATTTCTTCTGGACTGCTTGCGTCATAATCCCTTAACACGTACCGACGGTATTTGATAACCCTCTGATTGTTATAATTTCGTGACGTGTCACACAGCGCCTCCCCATCCTCCCACCATCTACCCCCCACCCCACCCCCTCTCTTCCACCCTCCACGAACACATAGACAACAGGCGCCTTTTTGTAGTATACGAATTCTTGTGAAGTTCGATTTGCTTCTTTTTTTCCTT
>NW_004801054.1:0-1599 GCF_000002075.1 Aplysia californica | reverse complement strand
CTTACTGCTGTCTTTCAGCCCTGATCTTAGGGACGTATGATCGAACACCAAGCCTTCTCGGATAGGGGCCAAAATATTTCAGACACCTAGCCTTCTCGGATTTACATTTCTTATTGTGTTGCAAGTGGCGTAAAACTCTTACTAATGTGGGCTCTCGCGGTGGAGAGGCTACAGTGTTGGCCTTTAATTCAATAGGTCCGGGGTACGAATCCCGAACGCGACGGAAAATTTTCTTCTCTAAAATGTTCACGTTTCACCCCCTTTCCTGCTCTCTAACATTGTTCTGTCGTCTGCTTTCGTCTCCACTTTCTCCCCTTCCGCCTCACCTCATTTCTGGACTCTTTCTGTAGCCTTTCTACTTAACAGCTACTCCCTAGCTCCTTCTTACTGCTGTCTTTCAGCTATACCCCTGATCTTATGGTAGGTAAGAGTCAGGAGCTCACTGAAAGGGGAGAAAGAGAAGGAGGGGGGGGGGGGGGGCAGAAAGGAAAGACTTGTCGACCTCATCACACAGAAACTAAGAATTGTCCTGATTTTTTGCATGTTCCTCTGAATTATTTTTTTTAAACTAAAAAATCTCGATTTTCGTGAATATGCCACAAATATAAAGAGGTGTTTCCTATATAATCATTAGTATTTAATTACAGTCTGCGCGGGGATTTTTTATTAGTCAAAAAACGGTTGTTAAGTGTTAGTTTTGTGTGTTTGTTTGTTAAAATTTATTTTTTTTTAACTTTAATGACTGCATGCTCTGGAAGACTGAGTCGTTTTCAGTTCAGTGGTTAGTGGGTGACAGTGCGTTTATTTTGATTGACTCATTGAGATATACAATGAGTAGAATGTCTTTCATATCTTCCGTCATTGAGATCGCATGCGTTTCAATTTGCTGTCGCTTTTTCATTTATCACCATGGTTAGATTACTTGAGGTTTACAAATAAAAAACGTTGCCTTAAAACAACTGAACTATTTCTCCAAAGAAGCTGATTGAAGCCCTCTCCTTTAATCTATAACAAATCCCGAGAAAAGGACAAGACATGTATGTGTAAAAGGGAGGGTACCAGCACGCAAGGGGGGGGGGGAGTGAAATGCCCATTTGCTCTTCAAATACAGCACTCTGTTGACCCCCGTTTAAGGGGTTTGACCAAATTGTGTCCCCCCCTGAAATTTCTGATTTAGCCCCAGCAACGACACCCTGTATTGTTATGGTTTTAACATAGTACCGTGCTTGCTATAAAAAGTGTGCGGTATTGAGTTTAATGGGCAATTAAATACTAATGATTATAAAGACAGCACTTTTTTATTTTTGTCACATACTCACGAAAAACGAGATTTTTTAGGTCATGCAAAAAATCAGAGAGATTCGCCCCTTAAATTCGGTGTAATGAGGTCGACAAGTTGTCCATTTGGTGTTGTCCGGACTATAGTTTGTAGCCTAGGTGTTTGTATAATCTGTTTTTATGCGTTTGTATTTATTTGACTGGGTACTGTGGAAGTTCGGGAAAGAGGGATTGTTGTGTCGGGATTTTGTTTGTTTGTTTATCTAATCTGCTTGAATTGTGAAGCGGTAGTTTTGTTGGGGTTTTTGTGTTGTTGTTTTG
>NW_004801053.1:0-1601 GCF_000002075.1 Aplysia californica | reverse complement strand
ACGATTCCTCTTGTAGACAAAAAAAGACGGAAATAATGAGGAAAAGGTGGGTGCGCGGGCGGGGGGGATTTCAAGTGCGAATGTACCACAGGGATAAGCATGTTGTAAAACATTTGAATGCGGTAATGGCTGATAATACTCGTGACAACGAATTATTCATCGTTCTTGTTTCTCGGTAGAAAAGACCTTATCAAAATTGGTTGGTAAAAGAGCAGATGAATTAGTTGACTGCATGACGCCTTTCTTACTTAAGGAGCATGTCACACCTTAAGGCAGCACCTGTAGCATGTTCAGTAATGTAATGAGAGACTCGTAAGTAAATCGCTACCCTAGAATTACAAACTTCTATCTGATCAGTACCTAGTTTTGATAAATTTGACGTTTTGGGTTCTATAAGATGTCAAGCATTTTCGAGTGTAATTTTTTGAATATCTTAATATAATAATGACTCCGAATAATCTTATCATCTCGACAGAGCAGATAGATCATCCCGAAATGTCAGATAAAACTTCGTAACTCTAAGGTAGAATCTAGTGAAATGCTCATTTAAAGCTAAAGAAAACTTATACGGAAATTGTCATTGGACAGCAGGAAAGTAATAATGATTATGCCAATAATGATAGCAATAATGATAATCATCATCAAGTGCCAGATAGGTGACAGGCATCCGCCATCATGGTTTGCCATTCATTCTTTTGCTTGTATCTCAAAAAGCTACTTTATCGTAATCTTCTCTCGTCACCCATTTGTTTAAGCTTTCCAAGTAAATTACTCTAGGTCTACCCCTGCCTCGTTTGCTGTCAATTTTACTGGTGAGAGCTAGATGTTCGAGGTCATTATGTTTATCCTACGGTGTCTTAGAAACTGCATTTGTCTCTTCCTAAGTATATTTGTATCAGCGAGCAGCCTACATGGACGTCTACTGATTTCTGTTCCATCCGAGAAATTCTCAACACTCTCTTAACCCCTTCACTGCCGCGCCCAAGAAATGAGTAATGAAGCAAGTATGGGAGAAAAAGCGCATTCCAGCGTTTCATAAATCATAAATTTCAGTCTATGGAAATATAAATGCTTAGCTTTGGTTAGAGTTTACGGCACTTGCAACACAAATAGCCCATATAAGTGTGGAAGATTAGAAGTTTTACAAGAAAGTAACATACACAGGCGATAGACCTTAGATAGGAAAGACGGATTAAACTATACTAGGAAAGAAAGATTAAACCATACTAGAGCCCCCACGAATACAAATTCTTCGTAGGCCACTTTTTAGCTTCAGCAAAGAAGTTCCGTAATGTTTTCTCCACTCAACCAACATCCCAATGACCGCCACAGTGCTCAATCCTACAAAGTACGTGACTGTGAACTAATCTCTCGGAGACGATCTTTACGTTTGCTAAACATTGCCCTGCCATGCACACTCCCAAACTCTTTTATTTTTTTCCTCAACCACTCGATTAAGGTGAATTTAGTCCAGAAAAACAAATTACCTGCCTCTAATGATTTTAATAAAAGATACTTAAACGGTAAGAAGAAGAAGAAGAAGAAGAAGAAGAAGAAGAAGAAGAAGAAGAAGAAGAAGAAGAAGAAGAAGAAGAAGAAGA
>NW_004801052.1:0-1602 GCF_000002075.1 Aplysia californica | reverse complement strand
GGGCGGATAACAGTCATGACGTTGATGCCACTGCTGTTGAAGTGTTTTGTGTATACATGTATATCGTTACTGAGGCCGCAGAAACTGCTGTTGAAGCAGTTGTTGTAGTTTTCCGTGATACACGGTGTCATATTTTTCTTTTAGTTTAGTTTAAGTATGAGTTTTACGGAATTTGCAACACAATTAGGTCATATAAGTACCGTAGATTAAAGGTGTTACAAGGGAGTAACAAATTTTAAAAAAAGAAAGAGAGATTCAGATAAGGACAATCGGCAGTATCATCGTTACAGTTACTTTTGACACGATGTTCTGAGACCTTTCGAGACAGAACACCATCTCTTGAACTACCTACACACGGCCCCCAAAATACACCCCCACCCAAAAAAACCCCCAACCCCAAACAAAAACAAATACCCCCCCCCAAAAAAAAAATCCAAACAGTTTGTATACCTCTTCCTCCTCACCCCCCTCCCCCTCAATCCAGGGTCCCGAGCTCCAAACAAAGGAAAAAGCAACCCGATAGCGCACGTTAATGAGACAGAGGAAGGGGCGAAAAGCCAGTATCCTCAGAGGGGCATGAGCAGGTCGACGCCCGAAAGATATTATAGCCCTTTCTTTGTTTCTTTTTCTTTTTTTTTTAAATAAAGGGACCAACGCCCTGCTCATTATATTCCATTGTCTCCTTGAACACGAATCTTTGCCTTGTAATGAAAGTGGGTATTATAAGTAGCACAGACTAGAACTAGATTCTACACATTATCAGTAATCATGGACTCACAAACACGCAAACACCCGCACATTACGTATACGCGCAAAAAGTAACCCCCGAAACAAGCGCACAAAACAAACAAGCAAACAAGCAATCAAACAAACAAACGAACTAACACACAGGGACCAAGTTTAGTTTTAGTAAAAGTTTTACGACACTTGCAACACAATAAAGTCATATATATATATATATATATATATATATATATATATATATATAAGTGCTGAAGAATATATGTTATTGCAGAGTAACATACACAAAAAGAAGGAGGGGTAAAAAGGACGCTAGATGTTCGATAGGAAAGAAGAAGCAAACCACATAAGAGCACCCGCCAACCATCCACACAGGGATCAAACTAACAAAAAACAAGCAAGTAAACACCAAAACGCAAAACTCCACACGCAAACAAACAAGCAAACAAGCAAACAAACAAAATAAGAAGTTGCAATCTACATTCCCCAGTCCCACTCTCCACCAAAACAATCTTCGCAAACAGATTTCGCTTCGGTATCGCAAGACAAACAAAAAAAAAAAGAAAGAAAAAAAAGAAATAAAAAAGAAAAGACAAACCCCGAGCAGCCGACCAAATCAGATTTCCCGCGTTGGAATTGGCCAGAGGAGACGCCGCAGCCGAGAGCGCGGGACCGCACCGGGGGTGGACTCAGTGCACGTCTCGTCGGAGCGTCCACCTCGATACAGTTCTATTACATTAGTCACCTCGTGAACATGGACAAATAGAATATAACGGTGGCGCACACATCTCTATTGTTGTTAATTGGTCTTTGACAGGTGCCGAACGATTGACACCCTCCACCCTCCCACCCCTAAGACTG
>NW_004801051.1:0-1607 GCF_000002075.1 Aplysia californica | reverse complement strand
ATCTATATCTAATCTAGATCAAGATATCTAGATGTACTAATACACATTCCTTCTCGCGATCTATATCTAATCTAGATCAAGATATCTAGATGTAGATCTAGATCTAGATTATGCTGTCTATCACCAGGCCACCACTAGATTAAGATTTAGATCATCTACTTTCCGAACTGCACACTCTTGGCTGGGTGCACAACAAAATCTAGATCTAGATTCTAGATTTAGATACGTTTATTCATTATATACTCTCTCTCTAGATTCTAGATTTAGATACGTTTATTCATTATATACTCTCTCTCTCGGCTAAAATAAATAAATTATAGTAACACACCGCCCGAGGTGATCGGTAGCCTTGCATTGTAACCAATGTAAACTACCGCTCGATGAGCGAATCAATCACAATCCAACATTTTTGGGGTCCACCTAGACACCATGACTACGTAGACCCCAATCGGGGAGTACGTAGACACTTCCATTCTAAAATGTGAAGAATACAACCCCGGGGGTACAAAATGACCAGGGCGCACGGATAGGGTTAACATTGTGTCAGTCATGGTGAGTAAAAGAGAAGTGATACTGCTAATACACATTCCTCCTCACCGTCGTGTTACTAATACACATTCCTTCTCACCGCCGTGTTACTAATACACATTCCTTCTCACCGCCGTTTTACTAATACACATTCCTTCTCACTGCCGTGTTACTAATACACATTCCTTCTCACCGCCGTGTTACTAATACACATTCCTCCTCACGGTCGTGTTACTAATACACATTCCTCCTCGCGGTCGTGTTACTAATACACATTCCTCCTCACCGTCGTGTTACTAATACACATTCCTTCTCACCGCCGTTTTACCGGACTTTCCGCTTAGGAGACCAGCGCACTGACCGCCCCGCCACCGCACCCTCGTAAAGTATCCGATCCGGACATTAATTTGGGATTGCCTTGTTAGTGAGAACTGGAAGTCAGATACCCATATTACTGCTGGGTGGGCAGGAGGGGGCGTAAAAAAATCCATGTCCGAACCGAGGCTCGAACCCGGACTTTCCACTTTTGAGACTAGCGCACTAACCAGCTCTAACTAAGTCCTTCTCCCAGTCGTGTTACTAATACACTTTCCTTCTGCCCGTCCAATTACAACTCAACACAGTTATCTGACTAACGGTCATTTTGGAATACTCACTGTACCCGCAGGGCCCAAGAAAGAAATCCATCGTTATAATTTAATGTTTATATAATACGTAAAAATGTCGCAGATTTGAAAACCAGTTTTATTTTTATATGGCATGAACACACCGCACTCACTTTGTCAATTGACTCAACTGGGAAGTAGTTGTCCTCACCCAACCCCCACCATTTTCCATCACGATCTCCATGACCCCCTTTCAAGATCTGTAGAAAATGTTTCATCATTTTTTTTTCTTACAAGTGTTTCAGTAGAAAATCATATTCCCGTATGCCTCTTTATATCATGTAAGATCTGTTAAAAAATTGTTCTATCATTTCATAACACACATTTTCTACACATCTTAAAGTAACGAAGTGTACGTTTTCTACCAACGTTGAACGAAAAAGGGAAAAAAGAAGAAGAAAAAAAAAGGGGGGG
>NW_004801050.1:0-1608 GCF_000002075.1 Aplysia californica | reverse complement strand
GATGATGATGATGATGATGATGATGATGATGATGATGATGATGATGATGATGATGATGATGATGATGATGATGATGATGATGATGATGATGATGTTATTGTTGCTGTTGTTGTTGTTATTGTCGTTGTTGTTGGAATAGGAAAATAACTGTGGGTGGGGAAGGGGGGCTAGGGGTAGGAATCCATGGAGATTGAAAGAGGCAGTAGGGTAGTAAAAATGTCAATAGCTCGTAAGACCTCCCAATTGTGAAATGAACAGCTTTGTAAAAACGTAGAATAAATGCAAGACCTCGTGGCACTCGTCAAAATAAGGAAATCAAAGAAACCAGCATTATTCTGGCCTCTGGGCTTTTTTTATTTTTTCAAATGTTCTTTTTTTTCTTTTTTTTTTTCTTTTTTGGCTCAACACGATGTCCATAAAAACACATTTCTGTGTGGGTTTTACTGGAAAACCGTAGATTAAAGGCACAAAAAATGCAAATTTGCAGTTTCGAAGGACACTCAGAGTCATGCTTTGGAAGTCACCACAACTTCGGAGGCCACAATTTTCTCATCCATTTCTCCTTTGACACCAAGCAAACCCCACTTCCTCCAATCGTAAATATCTCAAATTCTACTCGAGGTGGATGAGTGATTTTTCTTCAAAAACAAGACAAAGAAACAAGGTGTAAGATGATACCAATAACCAGGGGTGTGTGTGTGTGTGTGTGTATTTGTGTAATATGGTGTATTTAGGTATGTATCTATTCATGTATTTATAATTAAGTATTTATGTATGTAAATGTATTTTTGCCATTGTATAAGAAAGTGCCCTTCCTGGACATCACATCAATACTTACTTAGTTTCAAGTAAACATACATTATTATCTATTCAATTTTCAAAAAGCATTTTCCCGATTTGATGGTGCTATGAGAGACAATAGTGGTTCTTTGGTGTGCTGTGGCACTACAGAGACTCTTTCAGTCATCTTCCGTTGATGATGATGTTAAGGTTGTCAGGTATTCTGCTGATTATCATCGTCTCCGTTTAGCTTTTACTGATCTTCATGTTGAGCTTTTCACAGTGTGCATACGAAACTCAAAACAGTGCGCAAACTTTAGTATCGTTTTCATCGTAGGAGTGGAAAACAAAAATATTTGACCGGCTAATCACTGTTTGCAAAGTCACGATTCCGTGTTGATCCATTTTTTCTTTACGTAATAAAAGTGTAAAGTCCCCAGGAAAAAAACAACTAGACCTGGGAAGAGGGACAAAAAGCCCAGAAAAATTGCACGTGGTAAGATGTAAGGTGAAGGAGACTAGAGGAAAGAAGACCACACGAAATCTTTTTTAGCTTCCGCCCAAGGACACAGATGTTAAGAACTGTGTACAATTACGCTAATCCCTTTGTATTCTTGCTCTGCAGTGTGATTTTTGTTGTGCGGCTTTTATGTTTCGTACTTTAGCCAAAGTTGTTTGTTTCTTTGTTGTTGTTGGTGGTGGTGATGATAATGGTGATGATAATGATGACGATGTTGATGCTGCTGTTGTGTGTTATTGCTGTTGTTGTTGTTGTTGTTGTTGTTGTTGTTGTTGTTGTTGTTGTTGTTGTTGTTGTTGTTGTTGTTG
>NW_004801049.1:0-1612 GCF_000002075.1 Aplysia californica | reverse complement strand
CATCTTCTCCTTTCTATGGTTGTGTTGGTATCTTCAATTCCAACCCTTTCCAACACTTCAATATATTTTATTAGTAAAATTCTTCGTCAACGCTTTTGATTTGAAACTTTTAAACTCTTGTTGAAATGTTTCGCTTGCTTTCCATTTCTCTGAACCGTACCTTGATACAGCCAAAATATTGCTATTATATATTTTTTACTTCGTATTCAAGGAAATGATGTTTGACTTCCACATAGTTTTAATTTCACGAAAGCGATCCAGGCATTGTTAAGTCTTTGGTGGGTGTCGTGAAGGAATTCTGCAGTTTTGTATATAACACTGTCAAGGTACTTGAATTTACTATTTTCTACAAGGGTTCTCCATAAGAGTGATGAGCACAGTTCTTTATGGTAGCCGTAGTTTCTGTTTCAGATACATTTATTATTGGGCCAACTAGTTCGTCTGCTGTTTTCTTTTTATTTCATTCGATGTACTGTGGTGCTTAAAAGGTAGATGTCATCCGCTAAAATCTAAATCTCCTAACATGTGCCATTTTTCAATCGAGTGTCTGTTTCAATGTCTTTCTTCTGTGTCATTACAAAGTCGATCACAAAATGTACAGGCGATAATATACGGCCTTGTCAAACACCAGTATTTACTTCAAAATGTGTGAATAGGTCTCCTTCAACTTGGACATAGTACTTTGCTTTGAATCATAATGATCTTATACAGTTTGTTTATTTTGTTTGGATGCCTTAAATTGCAAGAACTTTCCACAGGGCATCTCGTGGAATTTCCGGCATGGTTAGTTATTTTGTACCTATTTACATTCAATTCCTCCTTCGACTGTTTTTTTTCAAAGTTGAATTCAATTGTTAAGTGTAGTCTATTTAAAATCTCTTTAAAATATTCTGCCCTTCGATCTTTTTTGTCATCTAAAGTTGTTGTCCTGTTGCCATATTTCTTTTCTACTGTTCCCTCTGATGATTTTCCAAAGTCTCCAGCTAGTCTTTTGTAATCTGGTAAAATAATCGCATGGCGTTTCTGTTTGCTGCTTCTTGAGCTTTAACAGGTTGTTTGGGTGGGGTTTTTTGTATTCTCGTTTGTTATTTCTCGCCTTTCTTTTGACTTTTTGGTCCTTTTCTCTGTATTTTTCCTGGGGCTCCAATTCATTATTTATATCGGCCTGAAGCATCTTTAGTTTTGCTTCTTTTCTTCCTTTCATTGCTTCCAATGTTTCGTCTTGAATTCATTCTTCAAAATTGTCTTTTTAATTTCAGTTTGATTGTTGTAAAGCATAGGAAAAGGTCTGATTCTACCCCAGCTCCTATGTATGCTCGGACATCAATTAATGAGGTTCTGAATTTTTTCTTAATGCAAAAATGATGGATTTGATTTTAAGTAATTCCGTCTGGTGAATACCAAGTAAGTTTACGGATGATTTTGTGTGGAAACTGTGCTCCGCCTATAAAAAGATTTTTTAGTTGACACATTTGAATCAAACTTTCTCTATTGTTGTAAATACTGCCTGCTCCATGCTAGCCCATAATTGTACTTTCTGTTCCATCGTTTGTTTCTCCTACCGTTGCATTCATGTCACGGCCTATCACACATAGTTACGATGATAAACACA
>NW_004801048.1:0-1614 GCF_000002075.1 Aplysia californica | reverse complement strand
CAGGAACATACTCCCCCTCCAACACTTTACAGGCCTCCATTAAAGCCTTGACTCCAATATCACCTGCGTCTATTTGGCAGGAAAATCTTTTAATTAAAGACCGAAGACGTGCTTAATAAGTCATTGCACAATCCACAACAGATCCCACAATTAAATAACTGAATAAGGAACAGGTTTCAGAAGCTTCTAATGTTGAAAAAGTGGTCATTTATCAACGTCAAAGTGTCTTTTTTCGAGTGATTGATTCACGTTTTGTGGAAATGAGTACGGCTTCTAACGTTTTAACTGTAGGAGAGCCTGTTCCAAATATATTTCGAATAAAAAAAATAATGACAAATATTATTATATTATAGAATACAATGTTTACGAAACTTCTTATATGTTTTAAATAGTTTATGCCTCTTTTGCACATACCTTGCTCGGTACTATCATTGCACATCCACAGATGAAGGAGAATTCCCAAATAGATGCCACGATGTAGCTCGACTCTTGGTCTTGTTAAAATCTACCTTGTACCGATATTCTGTCTCGACTATATTTTATATGATTATTATTATTCAGACATTGTGCAATTACAACAATGGCTGTTGGTGGTGACGACATAATCTTTTTGTATGTATGTTAGCAGGCCTTTTAGAGAGTGCGTGATAAAAGCACAAGGACATAATATTGTTTATGATTGAGCTGGGGGGGGGGGGGTAAAAATCAGTAAAGTCCGGGTAATAGCGGCAGCAAAACAGAGGCGATTATACTGTCGCAGCTGAAGCAGCGAGATCAAAATCAAAAGAAGGGAGGGAGAAAAAAAACACACGAAAGAAAATCGGTAACAGAAAAGATAAAGTTAAAAGCAACGTGATTAAAGAAAACAGCTGAAGGGCAAACACAACATATTCGTCCACTATAAAACTGAGAGATTTGACGTGGAATCCACAAAGAAAACGTAAAAAGGAAGACCAAAGATGACAGAAAACGTAAAAAGGAAGACCAAAGATGACGTAGAGGCGAACGGAACAAGCGGAAATGGAAAAGGCGGGGACATAATGGAAACAGCTAGAAAAGGAAGCACATGACAGGCTTCGGTGGAGAAATATTGTTGATGGCCTATGCTCCACTGGGAGTTTAAAATGGCAAGAGAGAGATAAAACTGAGAAAAAATGAATAAAAATCTTATTCTCTGACAACAACAACAAAAAAGTATGAAACAAAACGCAATGTTATCATGCAAATATCGATTGATACACTGCATTTTGACAGAAAAAAAATGTACTCAATATTTATTTTTCGTAAGAGTGTACAGGGTTTTTCGAAAATGTTCAGAATTGGTGTAAATTGCGTTTTGCAATAGAACACTGATAAGAACTGACGTGTCGTTTCAACTTTCAAAATGACGGTTTGGCATTCAGTTAAAGTTTAAAGTCTCTTTTGAAAGCACAATTTAGGAAAGATAATTTAATAGTAGATCTACCCATTTACAGATAAAATTGTTTACTCTATGGTGAAAAATACTTTACAATGTGTGTGTGAGTGTGTGTGTGTGGGGTGTGTGTGTGTGTGTGTGTGTGTGTGTGTGTGTGTGTGTGTGTGTGTGTACGTAGTGAAATATCAAACCAATGT
>NW_004801047.1:0-1618 GCF_000002075.1 Aplysia californica | reverse complement strand
GGGGGGGGGGGCTGGTCGGTTAAGGTGAAACAGCGGAACAGAAGGGAGCAGGGAGATCAAGATTAGGGAGAAAACTCGTCATAAAAAGATGGCGTTTGTCGACAGAGATGATGGCATTTGTCGACAGAGATGACACAAAGGGCGCGACCCGGGCCTCAAATGCGCTCAAAGAAAATCTCGTCAAGTTCAAAGGAAAACTTCGTCTGCCTTCACTTCCTCGCAGCCGACAAGAATTGGCGCGCGCGCGCGGACAGCGCACCGTCCGCTAATTGTATGATGAATGACGTAACAATGGCGCTTGGTTTAGGGAGTAATTATTGAATTAAAACTTCAAACATTGCCCCGCTGTGTCTTCGCCCGCCTCGTAAATTGAACTTAGACCAAAAAACTGGCGTATGGATGAAATACTCACGATGATGATAATAATGGTGATAATAATATTATCAAGAAGTTCAAGAAAACTTCCGAGGAATTATATTTATCAACGGTTATTATTTTGATTTCCGCCCTATTGTAGTTCCTCGCTTTTAACTTTCTTTCTCTTGATCGTGTCTATTAAATTTCTATTTCATCTTCGCCTTCAAGGAGAGACCTTAAAGTTTCCACTGTCTCACTCCTGGAAGCTGCAACCTCAAAAAATTTTATGAGATTTTCTACGGATTTAGAGGGGGAAAAAGACGAGAAAACCGTCGTCCGTGCTAAATGGAGCAATGGTGTGCACATTCATCAGATTTTGTAAAAGACTTGAAACAGCGACTGTCTTTCTTGTCAGATTCGACTCGACTCGTTTGTGTTTGACTTACTACTGGAGCAGCCAGCATCGGAGGGAAAGCGTTGTTTCGTTCTCGCACACAAGAGACCCGAGTTCGATTCCTGTGTGGAGAGAACATTTTTATCCCACATTATAAAGAATCTGGGTATGTCTGGAGGGATGTTGTATCGCTTTCAACTCAGGCTGGCCGCATGAATGACAGGCGGGGGTCTGAATATTGCTTCCTAAATAACCTAGATTCTGTCGATGGGGATGTACAAAACATCTACTTTTAAAAACGAAAAAAACGATTCGACCGGACCTGTTGTCTGGACAGCAAGTTAGTCTCTGATTCACGGCTCATCGCTCGTTGTTTGAAAACCGCTATTTGTTATGTTTTTGGTTTTTTTGGTTTTGTCAATCATGCCAGAAGTTACGGCGACCGGCCCACTGTTCGGACCCAAGCCAGTAAAATAAAAAAAAGAAGTAATTTTACATCCCCATCGACACAATTTAAACCATTTAGGCGTCAGGTCTTCCGACCCTACCTGTCAAAACCGAGATACTCCATCAACATTTTTTTCGCCACTCGGGAATCGAACCCGGGTCTCCTGTAAGTGCAACAACGAAGTGCCTATACCACATACACCGGTTGATCCGATCCGATCAAGCCCATCCGACTTTTTTTTAAAAAGTGTGCACACAGCTTAAGCGGACCAAAATCCCCGCCTGGGGGCACCGTGCCCACGTCTTCAAAGACGGTGGAGGTGGTGAGTTCAGTTGTTTTACACTTCCTGGTCAGGGAAGACAGGAGAGTTAATGACAATACTAATCGGTTTGTCTTGTCGTCCGTCGTCGTTGCCACCA
>NW_004801046.1:0-1618 GCF_000002075.1 Aplysia californica | reverse complement strand
TGAGCTGCCAAATCTGACCAAGAACGTAACCCTCGTCCGAGCCCTTGTCACATACGGCCTGGGACAACCCACCTAGTAAGTAAACACCGTTGTAGTTTAAAAAAAAACCCTGTTTCAAATATTTTGCTGTCTTTGAAATATTAGGCCAGAGTCTGTGGTGCAGCGGTCAGGTGCTTCACTGTTGCACGAAAAATATCTGTGCTCGATTACCATGTGAGGAGAATTTTAAAGTACCTCTTTTTTGTTGGGGCTCAATATCCCTCGCTCTCAGCCTAGGTTGAACCTGACAGGCAGGGCCGAAGCCTGCCTCCTAAATAGTCGCTTTTAAGCACAAGGGGGCTATCCCGGAAAATGCTGTATTGAGAAAATCAAAGGTAAAGTTTTTGCCCCTTGTTCAGTTTTTTTTTAAAAGACAAGGAGAGTTTTCGCTATAACTAAACAAATATACACACTAATGAAACCAAACTTCTCGTACAGGTAGAACAATGCCCACTTTTGGTGCAGGTCAAGATTTCTGGACACCCACGAAATCTGGGTTAGCCTGCTTGTCCTTAAAAGCGACCAAATGATCTTGTTACTTTTAGCCTATTAACTCATTACGGAAGCACACTCAGTCATTGCCCAACGCTTAAAGATGGGCTGCTTGGGGATCTTTAAAAAAAAAAAAAAAAGCATAATTTCATCACTCAAACATATTTTCCTTTCTGTTTAGTTTATCATAACCTTAAAAGACAGGCAGTGGGTGGTTGGCGGGTGCTCTGTGTGGATTGCTTCTTCTTCCCTATGAAAAATCTATCGTGCTTGTCTCCCCTTCTTTTTCTTTTTTTTGTTACTCTCTTGTAACACCTCTAATCTTCTGGCGCTCATATGACCTTATGCAGTTGCGAGGGCCGTAAAACCTCTACTTTAAAAAAAATAAAAATCCAAACCCCCTCCCCCTAAAAAAAACCACACACCAAAAACAAACCCTTAACAACATGCGTACCATGAAATATGAAAAATATGAATTCATGCTTCTGATTCGTGTATGATGGTCCGAAATGTGTCTCAGCATTGCCTTGTGGTTTGCTACTGGCCATATATCTAACTCACTACCCCAGAATTACAAAGCTCTATCGGCTCAGTACCTTGTGTTGAGAAATTTGATGTTAAAGATTTTGAGTTTCACCAGCATGTCAAGCTTTTTCGAACGCAGTTCTTTGAATATCTTGATTGATATCGATTCTGAATAATCTTACGGCTTTGACAGAGCAGATAGAACATTTGGTTTCTGACCTTAAGGTATTGGAACATGTACCTCAAAACTGCCCAAAATGTCAGATAGGACTTTGTAATTCTGAGATAGCTAATTATGTGTCCACCAAATCCTTTAAGAGTTAAAGTGTGGGATCAAGGATGGGGGATGGTAGGGTGGGGGGGATGGGTGAGGTCGCTACGATAAGTAACACAAGCACAAACTCAAATTACACCACTCACGAACTAACCCATGTACTAGGACAAAGTGGAGGTTTCATTTGGAAGGGACACTGTGATGACAGTTTTTCTCTTGTTGATCTTGTTGCTTCTCTGTTCACTAGCCTCGCTTGTCTTTGAAACACACACGCACAGACACTCACAC
>NW_004801045.1:0-1622 GCF_000002075.1 Aplysia californica | reverse complement strand
GTGTGTGTGTGTGTGTGTGTGTGTGTGTGTGTGTGTGTACGCGTGTGTTTGTGTTTGCAAAGAGCATGTGAGTGCGTGTAAGTGCGGTTTAATAGACCGCAGGCTCACACACACAGAGTCCCGCGCGATAGAACAAGGCAGCCTATCGACAGACGATGCTAGATAAGAGGATTAAGACTGGGAGACGCCCTCGTCATCTCACAGGCCTAAGAGACACAGAGAATGGCTCCAGGCCTACCGGTTGCCCTCCGGAGATGACGAAACGATGTCCACTCAGTCCCCTAATCAACCCAGTGACGTGGCGTCTGACGTCACGTGATGTGCTCAATGCTGCTGAGCTGGGAGATCCGGACGCTTGAAGAGTACGCGCGCCTGCAGAGATTTGTCAATGTTCGAATAAGTAGCCATTGAATTGTGGCGCTGTCACTGAATATCGAAATTCCTTGAGAAATACATTATGTTTTCTAGAACGTTTCCGTCAAAATATTGTTTCGTTTGAAAAATGAGAAATGGCAGGTTTTTAGAAAATGTTAAATTATAAAGGACTTCCGATGTGAAATGTCATAGCTTTTAAACAAAAGCCTTTCGACGACGCCGACAGAGTCAAATCGTGTACACACACAATAACAACACTGAGAGACGAGAGCCACGACGGAAGTCTGGAAAACCATACTCTCGCACCTGACGAACTTCCACATCGTTGAGAAATTCGTTTTACAGAGATTTGCGCCCATGGCTACTGATGGTAGCGATGAACATGATATCGAATAAGCCTGTATACCGATTGATTTTATTCATATACATAATTAGACTATTATATTATAAACAATAAAACTACTTGGTGGGGGCAACGAATACCATAATTATTTCCTGCAATTAGTAAAAAAAATAATTTTATAGATGGTTGTGATCAATAAAAAACAAAAAGAAATAACAAATAAAAAACAAAAATTATACAGTTTCAATACGGAAAAAATCTAACGCTCACTAAAATATGTATCACTCAGTACCATTTTTGTACTCTAAAATAGAATCGGTACCAACAGTCCCCCCCCCCCCCCCCCCCCCCCCCCCGCAAAACGCCGCCCGTTTTTTCGGCCCCCCCTCCCCCCTTCCCCAAACCCCCTCTCCCCTACACACAAACAAACATAATATACTCCTCCACTCATCCCTTCCCCTCTACATCCATATATCCTTTAATCCAATTCTTTTCCCTGCCTAACAACACTTCTCAATCTGCCCCCCCCCCTTTTTTTTCCTCCCATACACAAAGCCCTATTAAATTCTTTCCTTACACTGATAAGAAGTTTCGACCTTCCACTTTACTTGTACTTTCCTGATTTCTTCTGAATCGAGTAAAATCCTTGCTGTTAAAAGCTGTCAGTCTTGTAGCTTATTACAATCCTTTTCAATTTTTTTTCTCCTTAAAGCGATATTTCACCGACTTTGCCTCCCAAAGGGAAAAACTGCAGGTAAGCCACAGAGCATCGTTAAAAATGTTTCGAGAAACTTCCTGAATCACCGAAAAACAACTTTGGACAAATTCAATACAATAATTATTTCACTCATTATACTTGGGCAAAGGATGGTTTTTATGTACCCTACACTACCACTCACTCTCT
>NW_004801044.1:0-1622 GCF_000002075.1 Aplysia californica | reverse complement strand
CCAGTACCCAGTCTACAATTTCCAGTTTTAAAAAAATATCACTAAACCTTGTCTTCATATTAGCATGGAAACCTCTGAGGTGGTTGGTATAATATTATTTCTAGTTCCTCGTCAGACACGAGCCCTTCTTTCAGTGTCTCCGCCAAGCTTGGAAATTGAGCAAATTCTCTTCTGTCAATCGTTCGGCGGAAAATTTCCAAATTTGACAAGAATGACGAAAGCATGGATTTCGCCTTGTGATCAGGTTGGTGCCATCCCCATGCAGCTGCAAGTTGACATGGTTGAACTTTGTGAAAAGATCTGTGAGGAGCGCAATGTTGTTCTTGTGTTCTTTCAGTTTATTACAGAGATCACTGTCTGTTTATTGAAGAAAACTCAGCACAGAGTCAAACAGGCAGAACAATCGTGTTAAACAGTTTCCTTTTGAGAGCCACTGGACTTCAAGGTGCAAATGTAAGTATTGAAAGTCCTCGTCATTTTCAATGTATAATTGTTGGAATAATCTCAAATTCAAAGCTTTGGTTTTGATCTTGTTCACTCACTTGATGACAATGGCCTGTGTGTAATGCAGGCTGTCCCTCAGGGTTTTTTTTTGCCACCAAATTTTGTCTGTGAATGACACAGTGAACAGTAAGTACTACAGTGATTGATTTCTTCAAGAAGCTCGTAAATCCACGGTAACGACCTGTCATCGACGGTGCCCCATCTGTTGCACAGGCAACCATATTAGTCAGAGGGAATCTGTTTCACCTCGAAAAATTCTTGAACCACTTGAAAATGGACTTGCCTTTGGTATCTGTTTCCAACATTTTCGCAAATAACAATTCTTGTATTATTTCCTCACCCTCTATGAACCGATATCCAGATGAAGACTGAACTCACGTCCCTTAAACTTAAGCCTTTTGCACAATGATTCCTCAATATAATATACTGACATCTCATCAATATGTTTTTGAACGATATTGTCACCTAGTGGGGGAACTTTCAACCCAGGCTCCGGGGCACGGTGCAGGACTGTGCTGACAACCTCTCTGATCGCAGGTAGTAATTATGAGGTCCTGACCAATAGTATGGGGTTTGCCCGCCTTTGCAATTAGCAGTACTAAATGTGAGGCAGCGTGGTGGAATCAGGCTCTCGTCAATTTTTGGGCATTTAGAGTTATCGGTATCATCTAAAGGCTTGTTCACCTGTTTTTATTTGGATGAAAAAAGTATCCATTTATCTTGAACACAAGCCGTGATATTTGCAATTGAAGGAGGTGGGGGGTCACCTGTTTTCAGAGATAAAATTCGTGAGAAAATGAACGCCAAAGATTAGTTATTTCCTTAGCTTAAGAGCCTGTGGTAACTGAAAATTAACCATTTTTGTGCCTTTAATCAACGTTTTTCAGAAAAATCCACACAGAAATGAGTTCTTTAATGGGCATGAAAGGTGATGAGCCAAAAAAGCAAAAATTTGATAAAAATTCACAAACCTGCGGAAAAATGCAAGTTTCTTCACTTTGATTATTTTGACGAGAGCCTGATTCCACCACGCTGCCCCGCAAATTATAATGGTGCTCGTAAGCCTTCATCAACTTGATCGACGTTGGCTGCAAACATCGATTTAACTGTTATTAGTT
>NW_004801043.1:0-1625 GCF_000002075.1 Aplysia californica | reverse complement strand
CAGATAGATAGATAGATAGATAGATAGATAGATAGATAGATAGATAGATAGATAGATAGATAGATAGATAGATAGATAGATAGACAGATAGATAGAGTGCAGTTGAAAGAGGGCGAAGAACATGCTATTTTACCCTTTATCCAAGCGAATGACATCAAGCTAAAACTGCACCACTGTAAATGGGGATGTTACGAGGATTTTTATGTTTTTTGATTTTTGCTATTGTTTCATTGGTTATAAATGTTTTTTTTAATTACTATTTATTGTGTAAGCTTGTTTCTTTTTAAGTTGAAATGTAAAAAAGAAAGACCTATTAATGTGAATGTAGTATACAGTATAACAACAATAACAAAAATAGCAACAATAACAACAATAGCCTGGAGACCCCCCCCCCCCCACACACACACACAGAAATCTCCATATTAAAAACGCTCAGTAAATGACAATTTTCTTCAAGTCTGGACACAAAGCAAGGACACGGAAGGAACTCAGTTTGGCTCCCTGCGACGATCGTCATTTAAGGATCGTTCGTTCTTTTGGCATGAATTATAAACCTCCTCTGTTGAAAAGTGCATGCATTCATTCATCTTCAAAGTTAAAATTCAAACGGCCTTTCTAAGAGAGGAAAAAAAGAAGGGGTAAGCAAATTATTGAGTTCAGGTGCTTTATTTTTGTTCCTCATATTCAAGTACCTTTTATGTCTTTTCACTTCCTGTCTTTTCTCTCTCCCTCTGTTTCTTCCCTATTTTTGTATGTTTGATTTTTCTTTTTTGAATTTTGCTTCATATTATTTTGATTGATGGTTTGTTTGTTTTTTTGGGAAGTTTTATTCGATTTAACGTATCAAGAATTATGTGAAAAATATCAAAATTTACGCTTGTGCTCGCATTCTGTTCAATTTGATTTTACTTCGTTTCAAATTTCTGCTTTTCTGTACACCATTATACCATATTTCGTTATAATTTCGTTTGACTTTTTTCCCCATTTCATTTTCATTCCATTTTATTTCCTCTTATTTTGTTTCCTTTCATTTTATTTCTTTTTTCTTTCACTTCCTTTTATTTTCGCCTCCCTTTAGCATTCTTCCGGCCTAGCTGAGCCAGGTTTTCTCCCGGCGTACCCAGTGCGCCAGTAACCAAAGGGCCACAGATCAATACCTGGCTGTTAACGTCTTAATAGGGAACTGGTGATGTATCACGGCGCGGCGAAATCAGGCGCTCGGCAATCTTTGGGGGAAAGGAGTGATTGGTACACTTTTAAAGCCTGAATTACTTGTCTAGATTTTTATTTTATTTTAATGCACCTAGTTATCTTGAACAGAAGTAGAACTATTTGCAATTGGAGGAGGTGAAGGTTGTCTGGTGTCTGAGGTGAAATTAGCGAGAAAACGGCAGCCAAATGTTTGATGATCCCCAAAGCTCGAGCGTCTTTGGCATCTACAAATCTACACCGGTCCTATCGGAGACGGACGTTAAACTAGGAGGTCCCGCCCCTTAAATAACCTAATAGTGCTGATAGGGGCGTTAAACCAATACCATTTTCACAAATCAACATTGCTTGTCCTTTTGGTCAAAGATTTTCAGTACACTCCACCAAACGAGTGTTTGTGTTTTGTGTTTTTATAT
>NW_004801042.1:0-1625 GCF_000002075.1 Aplysia californica | reverse complement strand
CCGTCCAGAGCTATTCTGACGAGGAGGGAGGAGAAGCTATATATTATGACACTGTACCGCCTGCGATGATTCCTGACCTATTCTCCAACCAAGTAACCAAGTATCATTAACTATTGATTAACAGGTCATCTTTTGCTATTATACCTATAACCGTCCACACACAGATCCTCCGCCACCTACCAGATGGGACCACACAAAATTTACCCTGGGTCATTGTGACACCTCGACACCGTCTGACGGGTCAAAGGGCACAGCGGTAAACGTTACCTCGCTGCGGGTTTACTGTTGCTTTTTTATACTGTTCTTCTTTCCCTGGCATCCCACGATAACTAATAATTTGTTGTTCATTTCTGGTTCGATTAGCTTTTCAGAGTCTTGTTTTGTATTCTGTTTTGCAGGTCTTTTCCTTTTTTTCTGGGGGGGTTGGGCCTGTTGTTTCTTCCGCGGTTGTTTGTTTTTTCCTTTTGTTGTTTTGTTGTTGTTGGTTTTTGTTTTGGATCGGTTTTTGTTTTGTTTTTTGTTTGGGGGGGAGGTTGTTTTTGTTGTTTGGGGTTTTTTTTGGGGGGGTGGCTTTTTTATACCCTTTGCTTTTTCTGGGTTGAAATTTCCTTTGTACCTACCAGGTTTGTTCACGTTTAAATCTATGTGCTATCAACTTGGAATTACGTTACATCTACACGTGAGTTATAACAAAACCTGCCAACAACTAAAACATCAACATGCATGATCTAATTGTATTTCTTCTCCTCCTCCTTCTTCTTCTTTTTCTTCTTCTCTCTCTCTCTCTCCCTCTCTCTCTCTCTCTCTCTCTCTCTCTCTCTCTCTCTCTCTCTCTCTCTCTCTCTCATCTTTCTTCTTCTTCTTCTTCTTCTTCTTCTTCTTCTTCTTCTTCTTCTTCTTCTTCTCCTTCTTCTTCTTCTTCTTTCTCGGGCGCAGTCAGACAGTCAAACCGGCAGTGCTCACAAACTGTGGGCCTTAAATCTTCGAGGCTGCCATACAGACGTCTCTCCTGTGGTGTAGCAAATTGCCATCATGCCTGTGCTCTCTTCAGAAAGTGAAGCCAGTACAGTACCCCATGCAGAAACAAGATAAAGCAGCTTACTGGAGTCTACTTTGGGAAAATCACACATATTACCACAATATAAAAAACCGTCGTATATTATTATGTTTATATACATGATAGCCGTTTACTTTGCCTCTCCCTCTGCAAACACTCCTTTCCTCTTTACTCAAAATAGCCCGCCTTTCAAATAAGCATTTTGTATCGAACAGGGCACTGAGTGAACATAAAAAAGTCGCTCTATGAGTTACGTCTTCAGCGATAGGACCAAGCCTTTGTTGACCAAAAGGCGTGCTCACGTTTACTCAAATAAGCGCAAGAGGATCCCATTTACAAGCAACAATTCTGCTGTATAGCTAACCTGCATGACATGGACCGGGGAAATTTGAGCGCGCGCGAAAATTGGAAACTTCGTAACTACGAGCATCGCCGCGGGCTATTACAGAAATTTTCATGGACATGAATATCTGCGTGTGTTTCGTTTGACAACACTTGAATGATGCTTGGTGGGGAAACGTCCCGGGGGTGTCTAACTGCTGTCTTTGGCATGTCGCAGGGGGGGGGG
>NW_004801041.1:0-1631 GCF_000002075.1 Aplysia californica | reverse complement strand
AATGTGTGTGTGTGTGTGTGTGTGTGTGTGTGTGTGTGTGTGTGTGTGTGTGTGTGTGTGTGTGTGTATGTGTGTGTGTGTGTGTGTGTGTGTTAGTGCCCCCTAATCCTTTTTTTACATCCACACAGGGTCCTTCCCTTTCCCACAGTCCACTTCACTATGATTCGTCTCCTGCTAAAGCGAAGATGGTTATCTCCGTAACAACGAAAACCAACGCTACCCGAGTGAGATATCGGTCTCTTTGCCTGAGTGATCTCAGGTATACCAAAAAACACCCTCAAGCTACATCAGTGTGACCAGCAACTAATGAACTGGAGAGTTACAGGTAGCCAGTTCGATACCCTATAATTACAAGTTTATATCTGCTTATTACGCAGTTTCGATAAATTTGACGTTAAAAACTTTGGGCTTCAATACATGTCAAGATTTTTAGAATGCAATTTTTTGAATATTTTGATAACGACTTCAAAATCTTTTTGTTTTGATAGATCAGATTTGGTTTCTGACCCCATGGTCTTGGCTTAGCAACTCAAAAGGACCAAAGCAGGTCAGACAGAACAGTTATGGCTAGGTAACTAACCGTTAACAACTTGCTACGGAGAGATTATGTTGGGGACTAATCTGCTGACAAGATGACAATTGACAAATATTTCTAGTCGGATTCTCGTTTTTTTTTCTGACAAGTAATACTTTTGTTTAAAAAATGTTTTTTTTTCTATTAGGTGTTTTTGGAGGTTATCTGAAAACTAGAACAATGTGCGAATTATTGACACATGGTGAACGTTTAATTCACTTGTAAAGTCTGCTTTGAAAATTTTGGCCTCTTAAGGTTTGAAAATGGGGCCCTGGCTATAAAAATGCTGAGGAGCACTGATGCAGACAAATATAAACACGTTTAAACATACCAAATTAAAAGTATCGTTTAAAATGCAAAGCAATGTGGATTACATATTTATACATAGTAATTGTATGTGGTATATCAGTGCTTGCCAACCTGCGCGCTATCACCTGCTAGACTAGATCTAGTAAGGAAATTTTCATTTTGGTGGGCGGTCAGCAGCTCAACCCCCCCCCTCCCCCCGTAAATTTGCAAGCTTTGGAAATGTCCAAACTTTGGCGGCCATTTTCTCAATAAGTTTACCTCTAACATACAAGCTTTAGGAAAGTATCAATAATCCTATATGCCTTAGAATTGACGAGGGCTTGATTTCACCTCGTCATTACAGTTTGCTGCACTCTCGGAAATACGTATTTTTACCATTGGTTGGTGTAAGGGTATTTTTAATGGCATTTTCAAAGGCGTGTTGAAATAAAAGGATTGACAAGCACCAGGACAGAATAATAATGTTCATGAACAAAAAGAATGAAAATAAAACAAAAAAAAGAATGCCTGCAAAATGTAAAAAGGGTCTATAGTTACCTTTTACACTACCTGCTCGTCAAATACGCAATTCACAACATAACATACAACAACACAACAAAAAAACAAAAAACAAAAAACAAAACAAAAAAAGAAAAAACCCAAAAAGAACCCCCACCCCCCAAAAAACAATTCCCATATCATGACATAAAAATTCAAGAACGTAACTGTGCAGATAATGTTGTCGATAAACTTGTGTATATACATGTAT
>NW_004801040.1:0-1638 GCF_000002075.1 Aplysia californica | reverse complement strand
GAAGTAAAGGAAAAGAAGCATAGGAAGAGGAGGAGGAAGAGGAGGAGGAGGAGGAGGAGGAGGAGGAGGAGGAGGAGGAGAAGGAGGACAATGATACTGCAAGAAGAGGGTGGAGGCAGACAACGCATGGTCAACTGTGTTTTAAATGTATTCAGATGACAGTGCTTTGATTTGGGATAAATCTTTCTGGTGGTCTTATCCAAGGTTAATGTCATTATAAGCACACAAAATCATTGCTGATAATGAAATTACATTGAAAAAAGACGAATTAAAGTGAGAAAGGAGTGCTAACGTGACAAAATATGGCCTACCTCAAGGTCTTTTAAAAGTACCAAAAACACCTTTTTTTCTTTGAATACATTAGTCTAGGAACGAACATTTAAAGAAGAACGCGATGTGGTTACAACATTGGGCTAGTTCTAAAACGTGCCGACATTTAACCTCTTGGTTTTTGTTCAACTTTATTTTCATAGTCCCTAAACGTGACTTTCATCGAAAACTGGAGCCGAGTGTTCGCTACAAATTCCCCTTTTTACCGCATTCTAAACCATTTTGTAGAACTATACAGTTACTTTGACAGTTTATGTAGAGATAATACCACACGATTGAGGCAGGCGTTATCTAATTATGTACATATTTTGTTTAAGGTGAGAAAATGCATTTATTGCCTGTCTGGTTTCCAAGTTAGAATATCAACAACAAAAATTGATCCAATTAAGTTGTATTTTTTTCAACCCAAGATTGCTGCTGTTTGCAGGGTTGTTGTTTTTTTTCCCATCAGCGACGGAAAATTTTCTTCTAAAAATGTTCTCTTTCCTCCACCTTTCCTACTCTCTAACTCTCTAACCATGTTCTGTCGTCTGCAGCTTTTGTCTAGTGGACCGTGTTTCATCAGCATGCGTTAAAGTGTGGTGTATATGAAAATATGTCAACCTTTTTATATAACAGGTACCTGCTGTAATTCCCTTTTTTATAAAACCCCTTTAAGCTAACATCAAAAGAAATGTGTCTTAGCCTTAATTAATTTGCACTGAAATTTTATTCACCGAGGGGCTTTTTAGTTTCTGTTGGTCATCCAACTTTTAGACTCGGGTGAAAAGACCAGAGAAGATTGAACACTGCGATTTCTATACAAAAACTTTAAAGTTCATGATTTGGAAAGTTGTTGTTGTTGGGGTTTTTTTCTAATGGTTTTAGCACACGTTATAACAACCGTTTCCTAAAAAAACCAACACGTCTTTTGAAGGAACAAGTTACTTACAATCAACATTCCCTGAAGTAGAAAACATCAATGCATAATGAGCAATTTGTCTCTTAACCAGCAAGGAAATATCAACATAAAAACCATTTATTGTTCCTACTTTCAACGAGACTATTCATGGAACATTCATTCTGACATGTAATGAAAGAGTGGGTTAAAAACACAGTTATCAAAACAGATTTGTTCTCTGTTCTGACTTGTGGCTTTAAGAATGTTTTGGGGGAAAAGCATGTGTAAACAGTTCTGGAGAATAAAAAGAACAGAAAAAGTGTGCTTGTGTCTGTGTGTGTATGTGTGTATGTGTGTGTTTGTGTGTATGTCTGTGTGTGCACGTGCGTGTGTGTGCGTGTTTGTAAGTGTGTGCGTGTCTGTGTATG
>NW_004801039.1:0-1636 GCF_000002075.1 Aplysia californica | reverse complement strand
TTTTCGCCATAGTCCAAGAAGGCTAGGTGTAGATCTTTCCTACCAGAAAATCAGGGGTGCGGTTGAAAGACAGCAGTAAGAAGGAGCCAAGGAGTAGCTGTAGAAAGTAGAAAGGCTACAGAAAGAGTCAGGAGCCCAGAGGAGGGGGCGAAGGAGGTGAGGGGGTGGGGCAGAAAGAGGAGACGAAAGAGGACGACTGAACATTGCTAGAGGAGATTAAATGAAGCAATTTTAGATAAGAACATTTTTTCGGTCGCTACCCGGATTCGAATTCAGGACCTTTGGATGAGAGGTCAACGCCCGAAATATCGATCTGTTAACACAAATTGATATAAGTCATTGTGCGAGAGCTGGGGGTTTTAGTTTCTATAGTTGAGGAAATATTACACAAAAAGTTGCGCCACGAATTTTTTATATTAAAAAAAACAATTTGGTAAGCGTTTTACGGCGCTCGCAAATGCATAAGGTCATATGAGTGCCGGACACATTAAACATTTTCAGTTGGTAGGAAATCCTACTCTTATCGGTTTTGAACCGCCGAGGGATCTTCAGCGTGCGCAACTTGCACACGGGACCTCCGAGATTTTTCGGCCTTGTCCGAGAAGGCTAGGTGTAGATCTTTCCTACTATAAGATCAGGGGTGTGGCAGAAAGACAGCAGTAAAAAGGAGCCAAGGAGTAGCGGTAGAAAGGCTGCAGAAAGAGTCGGGAGTCCAGAGAAGGGGGCAAAGAGGATGAGGGGATGGGTCAGAAAGTGGAATACACGAAAGCAGACGACAGAACATTGGTGGACACGTATCTTTGACCGCACTATACTAGAACGTCCTGACTTTGGAGACTCCGAGGGGAAAGAATTCTTTCTAAAGTACAAGCTTAAAGAATTTATTCTCCGCTGTGGATCCAGACAGAATTCTTGATTTTAAAAGGCCACTGGGCTTTACTGAAAAATGTAAATAGCTGTTATTTCAGAAATGTAAATTGCTATAATTGTCTTCTATAACAACATTTTTTGACTCTATATTTCAGCTATTTCAACCATATCGACTTGCAAAGTAAGAGCAGCCCTGGTTTACCAAGTACACTGGCTATTACAAACTTGTGTCTCGCGCCCTCATAAAACCTTAGTATGCAGTTGCGGGCGCCATTAAACCTTTACCAAATAACCCCCGCCCCCTCTTCCCAAAAAAAACAAAACAAAAAACAAAACAAAAAAACCCCAACCCATTCCAGCCCACTATCTCTAATGTCTATTGTCACAAACAAGCTGAGCTGTGGAAAGTTCTGATGTGCCTCCTTTATTTTCTCCCGTTGAAAGAAATATTGGAGGTTTTTTTAAGCAGAAGAGAAAATGGAATTCATTATCAGAATATTATTTTTGTTTCTTCGTGAATCCCGCCCTTTTCCTATTGCTGTGTGTGTCTTTATCTCCATTTGTGATGCAGCGTGATGGAATCAGGCTCTCGTCAATTTTTGGGCATGTAGAGTTATTGGTATCATCTTAAAGCTTGTTTACTTGTCTTTACTTGGATGAAAAAATATCCATTTATCTTGAATACAAGTCGAGATATTTGCAAAAGAAGGAGGAAGGGGTCACCTGTTTTGAGAGGTAAAATTAGTGGAAAAATGGACGCCAAAGA
>NW_004801038.1:0-1634 GCF_000002075.1 Aplysia californica | reverse complement strand
CCCCCCTCCGCGCGCAACGAGTTACATAGCTTGTTCACTTTAGTGTGATCGTGGTTTAAACCAGATTAAAATGAATCGCTCTGTTTGATTCAATCTTCTCAGGTCTTTGCTTGTGGGTCTATCTAAAAGTTGGATGACCTACAGAATCTGAAAGTGAAAAGTGAAAGCGTGTTATTGTAGGTCGCTGCAAACTAAGGTTCCGACATGTTTTCCTTGATGTTAGCGTATAGTTGGTCGAAAAAGTAATTGGGGATTTTCAGCATACTCCTAAAACGTCAAAGAGTTGGACTGTTTTCATCATTATCACTTTTTAAATTTAATGCACACCTTTGGAACGCAGTCCTACTGACTGGTGATTACTCTTCGACTTACGTGGAGACGTCTAGACACTTGTGAGGTGAAATCTACAACAAGCTTGCTCTGAAATATGGTGGCAAGGTGGTGTCACTGTCTCAAAATGAGCAATTTGTAGGCTAGGTTACTATAAACCAGTTATTGCAGTGATCTTGTACGTGTGGTATGGACTCAAAGCACTATACTTAGTAATAATAATATATGGGTTCCAAATTTAAAAAAAAAAAAAAAATTATTTCTGCGTCAAGACTTTACTTTAAAGAAAATTTGTTTGGCCACTGGCCTACAGGGGTGTCATGAGAAGTAACGCCTGTACTGACAAAATAATAAATGAGTTAGAATTTGTTCACACAGACAGAGGAAAGTGAACAAGCTGTTGTCAATATATGTGTCACGACGCAGTGGAATCAGGTGCTCAACAATTTTTGGGCATTTGGAGTTATTGGAATCATCTTAAAGTTTGTTCATTTGCTTTGCTTTCGCTGAAAAAAGTATCCATTTATCTGGAATAGAATAGAAAGAAGTCGAAATATTTCGGTTAAAGGAGGTGGGGGTTGCCTGGTTTCATAAAATTAGCGAGAAAATGGCCGCCAAAGTTTGGTGACTTCCATAGCTAAAGAGTCCTTGGAAACTGCAAATTTATTTAAAAATTTTTTATTTTTTTTGCCCTTTATCGTTTTTCCATAATATCCAAACATAAAAGTGTTTTGGAATGGCCATACAGGATGTTTAGCCAAAAAATTTTTTAAAATGAAAAAAATTTCCAAACTGGCCGAAAAATGCTGATTGCTTGGATTTCATTATTTTAACGAGCGCCTGATTTCTCCTCTCTGCCTCACATATATGGCTGTTGGCTGTAGGGCGATGCACTACCAGTCTAGGGCTGTCATCACTTGAACATCTCGCTGAGCTGAACGACTAGGACAAACTGAGAGAGCTCATTTTCATCTGCTAATGATATATGAATATATAAAATAATAAAACTTCTATGAATGAACTTCTGTTGCTTTGTGATTTGTTTTCAGTTTGATCAATGTTTGTCTTTTGTGACTGTTTCTTGTCTTAGCTTTTGGGTTTTTTGTCTCCTCACAAGGTGCTTACAGGGGCTCTCGTGGCCTAGAGGTTAAGGTGTTGGCCTCTCGTGGCCTAGAGGTTAAGGTGTTGGCCTCTCGTGGCCTAGAGGTCAAGGTGTTGGCCTCTCGTGGCCTAGAGGTCAAGGTGTTGGCCTCTCGTGGCCTAGAGGTCAAGGTGTTGGCCTCTCGTGGCCTAGAGGTTAAGGT
>NW_004801037.1:0-1635 GCF_000002075.1 Aplysia californica | reverse complement strand
ACTAGCAGGCCCAAGAACACTCAAAAAACATTCTCAGCTTCCCGGAAATTCTAGAATTTTTGTCACTTATTTTTTTGAAACACAGAAAAGCTTCGATCAAAGGCACAAAGGAGCACAATATTTTGCATTTCATGGGCACTCAAGCGTTGGAATTCACAAAACTTTAAGCTTTAAAATGATACCAATAACTCCATAAATACAGGGTGATCCAAATAAAAACTTTACAACTTGTATTGTAAATATCTTCCCCCATACTGAAGTCTTGCGTTTCAGATTTGAACATAACGTTTGGAAGCCATTTTAGATGACTCCATTGAATGGTTTTGCTCTGTATAGCGCATTAAAAAAAATCCCATTTTCAACTTTGTCGCCATTTTCATAGCATGACGCACCAGTTCGCATTAGGCCTACCTCCAAGCTACAGCAGTCTAACAAGTCAACAGAAGTCTGCAGATATTATTTTCCCCAAATTTTGTTTGACAGCTGAGATCATGGCTACGTTTAGTAAAGAGCAGAGAGCTTTTTGTATTGAACTTTACCTCTCCACAAACTCACCATCCCTGACATTTCGTAGATTCTGCGCACGGCATGGAGAGAATGCTTAGGTGTCCTCAAAACCTTTGGCGTCATGAGTTAAGAAGTTTCGTCAGTTTGGATCTATAGCGAATCAGAACTAAAAAGTTCTTTAAAAAAAGACCACTTGAGGTCGAACACACACCACGCGCAGCCCTTTAAACTTCACCGGAGTGCAGATTTCAGTAGCTGAGTCCCATGAGACGCCTGTCCATAGACGGTCTGCAGCTAGGACTTTCCTACACATCAACAGTCTGCATTCTCATGGCAGATCTTAACCTACGACTATACCATGTTCATCTGCGCTAGGCCGAGATGACATGGATCAGAGCATGGCAATGTGTACATGATTCCTCGATTGTCTTGTAAAGAGGGATCATTTCCTCGATGACTTTTGGTTAAGTGCAAAACCCATTTTCACCCTGCGGGATATGTTAACTCCAAAAATGCTGTCTATTGGGCACCCCACTCTATTGTCTTTAGAAGCCACTTCTTAGTGAACATGTACAGTGTATGCGGCTTTAAAGACTCATGGTTTAACAGGTCCTTGTGTTAGTGCGCCACTGAACATTTTGAACGACGCGTTAAAAATGTGTCGAGCACTGCTTCTAGGAAATTCAAAATGAAATCATTAGGTTTTTAAAAGTCTGTAAACGAAATAAAATATTGTTTAGATGTCACAGGGATGGAAAATTAATGTCAGAGAGAAAATAAAGAAAACGGCCAGCTAATCTTTTCACGACTTCCTTTACAAGATTTTCAAACATTGGTGAACTTTGCGTTTTTGGGGTGCTTTTTGTTTTAACCATTTTCGTTTTCAAAACATGTTTCTTCTTCGTGGATTTTATATCAAACAAAGTCCTATTGAATGAATTATGTCTGTTCAAAATTACAGCGTTCTAGAACAATTTTTGCGCGAGATATTCAGAAAAAAAGTTGTAAAGTTTTTTTTGGATCACCCTGTAATTAAATTGAAGAGCGTCTGATTCCACCGTGTCGTGACACATCGCTACGTCAGAATCACAAAGTTCTATCTGATATTTTTGGCCGTTTTGAGTTACA
>NW_004801036.1:0-1639 GCF_000002075.1 Aplysia californica | reverse complement strand
CACACTCACACACACACATACACACAAACAAATAATAGTACATAAACACACAAACACAAGAAAAACACTGACATAAAAACATTAAAAACATTCATAACAACGAGAAAAAAAAAACCGCCCCACAAAGATAATAAAATAGAATTGAAAAAGAAAGAGATGACAAAATCAGGATCGCCTTGGGCGACACATAAAAAAGATGAAAGACGAGAAATTTCTTTGGCGAAACACAACGGAGCAAATTCGCTTCTGCCTTTTCTTTTTTTCTTTTTTTTTCTTTCTTTTTTTTTCTTTCTTTTTTTTTTCCTTTTTTGTGTTCGTTTTGTTTTATTATTATTATCCTTTTTATTATAATTATTATTTTGTTTTTTGTAAGGTGATATTGTTGTGTGCCTATTATGGGTTGAATGAGGCGTATGACAAAAGAACAAGCTGCGATGATGGAGCGAGGGGAGACTGTGTCGCTTTATTAGCTTTTATGGGGCATGCTGGAGGAGGGTCATGGGGGAGGGAGGGAGGAGAGGGAGGGAGGAGAGAGAGGGAGGTGGATGGGGTAGGGGGTGTGGACTAGGCCAGGAGGGAGGAGGAAGATGGGGAGGGAGGAGGGAGGGGTGAAAGAAGGAGGTGGCTCAAGGGGAGGTGGGAGGGGGGAGGAGTGAAGGATTGTTGTGTGGGAGGGAGGAGGAGGAAGAGGAAGTTTTTTGAGGAAGTCGGAAGGAGGGAGGTGGAGACTAGGAGGAGGAAGTTTAAGGAGAGAATTGGTAGGAGAGGGGAGGGAGAGGGAGTGGAGACTAGGGCAAGAGGGAGATGGGGAGGTAGTGGCGGAGGAGAAGGAGGAAGTATAGGGAGGAGGGGAGGTAGGAGGGAGGGGAGGGAGGAGAGAATTGGAAGGAGGGGCTGGTTATGGGGTAGAGAGGAAGAAGTTTAGGGAGAGAATCTGTAGAATGGAAGAGGGAGGAGGAGAAGGATATAAAGAGGAGATGGTGATGAGGGAGGAGGGAGGAGGAGAGGGACATAAAGAGGATATTGTGATGAGGGAGGAGGAGAGAGATATAAAGAGGAGATGGTGATAAAGGAGGAGGGAGAAAGAGGAAGAAGAAGAAGACAGCTGACAGTTTTGCCATACTTACTTCCTCGTTTCAATACGCCCAGTACTGTGTTTTTAGTTTATTTTATTTCTTATTATTTGGGGTTTTTTCAATTGGTTTTTTTAAAACTATATTTTATGTATTTTTTAAATTGTTATTACTTTTTGTGTTTTGTCTTGATCTATCAATGTTCATTTTGTCTTCCACATAATCTACAGTTTTCCTATTAGTCCTTTAAGTTTTCTTTACTTTCGAAAATGACAAAAACAACTTTGTTATCTTTTCTGTTCCTTCCCTTTTCCTCGCCGACCGTTGTTTGTCTGTGGAGATCTATAGGCTGTGAATGGCCCCAGCAACAATACAAGTGTTTGAAGGGTTGAATGGTTCTGGGACGTTTGGAAAGTGAAAAAAGAAAAAAAAGGTAATTTAATATGTCTTTACAGTCCTACCCTCGTTCTTGTATACCACCCCCCCTCCCTCAACCCAAACCAATCCCTTAAACACCCCTCTCTCTCTCTCTCTCTCTCTCTCTCTCTCTCTCTCTCTCTCCCCTC
>NW_004801035.1:0-1642 GCF_000002075.1 Aplysia californica | reverse complement strand
TAATGATAATTATGATAAAATATAGATAAAACATGAATGTAATTTGTTATGTGGTCGTTTTTGTTGCAGCTTTTACTGTATTTGGTTCTCTTCCTTCACACCGACACAGTTTAGATAATTCAGAATGCTCAGATGGTTGAGGATCTCCATTAATTCATTAAGTGCGTCCATCTGGGTCTTTTGACAACCCTTGAAGACGATCTGTTTTGAGGAAACTTTAGAAGAAAAATATAATAACCAAGAAAGCCAGGGGAGACAAGGAGTAACAACATGGATGAACAACATTAAAACATGGACTGGCCTAGGTATAGCAGAATGTTCTACGGCGGCTTGCGACCATGAAGGGCGGAGGATCATTACGCGTAAACCTCTGAGTCCGAGGTGATACCTCCAATTTAATGCCCATACTTAATAATTTTGCTATGTTTTTTAAAAGATATTCGGTTCTGTTCTATGGCTCTTAAACTACAAAAGACAGACAATAACATAGCAATACATAAGTATTATGTGTCACGCCGCGGTAAGATCAGGTGCTCGCCAATATTTGTTCAATTGAAGATCGATGGTTTCAGTGGTAAAATTAGCGAGGAAATAGTCGCCAAAGTTCGTTTTTTTCCAAAGCTTCAGAGTCCTTTGAAACGGAAAATTTACATTTTGTTGTTCCTTTAAACTACGTTTTAAAGTAAAATCCACACAGATGTGATTTAAAAATAGATATAAAAGGTGTTGAACCAACCACCCCCCCCCCAAAAAAAAAAAGAAGAAACAACAACAAAAGAAACATCAAAATTTATCAAACGGGCGTGAAAATGACAATAATTTCTATTTCATTATTTCGACGAGCGACTAATTTCACTACGATACCTCGCATAATATCATGAAATAAGAATCTTTGTGTTCCTGTTTGTGCATGATGGATCTACTTGTGTGCTTCGTTGCTTTTGGTCTACTGCTGATTGGATTTATTATTATATCGCTACTTCAGAATTACAAAGTGTTTCTATCTGACATTTTAGCCGTTTTAATTTAATAAGACCATGCCATCAGAAAATAAATGTTCTATCTGCTCTATTAAAATGGTACGTTTTTATTAGTGGTTATCAAAATATTAATTTAAGGAATTGTATTTGCAAAAGCTTATCCAACCGTGCTCTGAAACTAGTTAATCTTTTACGTCACAATTCTCAAAACTGAGTAAAGAGCAAATAGAACTTTGTGATTTTAGGGTAGCTATATTAAAATGTCCACTTCATTTATAAAGAGTTACCTAAGACACCTGCGACTGCTATCGATTACGCTTGTTGTCAATCGTATCGATACGGTACATTGAGGATACCGTGTGTCATTACATTTTCTTCCGCGTGAGCAGAGAGCTGGGATGGCTCTAAAAATGTAGAGCAAAGGGACAATATTTCTAACCGTATCAAAACCAACTATTTCGTCTGTTTCGAATTTGCTTAGGTAACTTGTGTTTTCCCAAAGGTGCGTTTATTTACTAGCCCATTTTGTGGTAAAATGCTAAACCTGTAATATGACCGTTTACCAGCCAAGCGGTAGGGGTAAGGGGGAAAGGGAGGGGGGAGGGGGTTATAAGGTATCATGCACTAATGACAATATAAGGTAATAATTTTATTCATCTCCG
>NW_004801034.1:0-1642 GCF_000002075.1 Aplysia californica | reverse complement strand
TACTGTTGGTGCTTTTTTCAGGTTTCTCAAAACTGTATAATATACAGTTACGTCGCTCTGTCTTTGGACAACAGCAGCATAGACCAGCTGTTTGTTGAACTCTCTGGGGGTCAACTCTTGGTCCTGTGCCGTCGTCTCTACTAATTAATCAACGCAGACTGCTTCCAATAACCAGTAGTATAGGCCACCCTCCCTGCACACAGGCCTGCCACCGGCGCTACTTCAGAATTACAACAATGTTCTATCTGACTTTTTTTTTTGCCACTTTGAGTTACCAAGACCGTAAGGCCAGAAAGCCAATGCTCTCTGCTCTATCAAAATTGTAAGAATATTCTGAGTCGTTTTCCAGGTATTCAGAAAGTTCCATTCGAAAAAGCTTGACATATTGTGGAGCTTAAACATTTTGACGTCACTCTTGACCATCAATGATTTATTTAGAGAGGCACCAGCCATCCATGTCCAGGTGCTGTTTTAGCCTCTTTTTCCTGTATGCGGATTAATAATAATTTTTTATTTTGATGTCACATTTCTCAAAACTAGGTAGGCCTACTGAGCAGATAGAACTTTGTAATCCTGAGGTGTTATAGCAACCTCATACAGCGAGCTGTTTCTGCTCATAACAGTAGCGAGATTATGGGAACAATAAGTCAGCACGATACGAACAATTTGAATGGGAATAAAGGGTTTGCCATTCATTCACTGAAGTCACGTATCAACGGCAAAAACAAAGTAAAATTGAAAAAAATCTACTCGATGTAGCAGATTGTATTTGTTCATATTAGCCTAGTTCTTTTGAAGGGGTTATGAAATAAAGATAATATTATTATCATTTTAAAGTCTTTTGATGTTAAATAGAGACTTGGAAAATTGTTTGAGGGTGGTGGCAACGACCACATAATCATACCTCACTTGTATCAAAAAGCTTTTATTTGAAATATAAAGTTGTTGTTTTTTTTAAAGTGTATGTCGTATAAAGAACGTTGAAAAAGGCGTAACCCCAGAATGTGCCTCTCGTGTTCAAAAATTGAATAGATTGATTGAATGCACAATACGATGTCCAGAAAATACGCAAAGGCTCAAAATAAATGAGCATCTCAGCTTGAAACAAAATCGCCCGATCCAAGGGTCTCTCACACGTTAAATTGGTATGCTGCATAGGTGGGACTTTAAATGCTCTAAATTTAACACGATGATTAGATCTATCTGATTATTGTTTCAAGTTTTTTTGGGACACCACTGATGTTGACTCATGGCTCTCTGAGTAATGTTACGCTCTTCGCTGGTGCCCGCGGCCGCAGAAGACGGGAGTTCAACATGAGAAAATAGACATGAAATTTTTAAAATTATGAGCATGATCATGTGATAATATTATCTTCTTCGTTTGGCAATTAGCCAAATGAATTCAAATACGAACAGCTCAATCTTCCGGTAAAATGGAAGGGTAAAATGGAGTTGTTTGGGGTTGGGTTTTTTTATTCAGACATCCCTCATACTTGTAATCAATAATTAATATAATCGTCTTCGCGGAGGAAGCAGTATTAAAGTGATATTATATTAAGACCTATAGGACATAAATAAGGACATTCCAAGATTGTTGGCATGGACTTGACAAAACACAAGACTTGAATTATGATGTACGGCT
>NW_004801033.1:0-1642 GCF_000002075.1 Aplysia californica | reverse complement strand
ACAACCCCAAGAAGAAGAAGAAGAAGAAGAAGAAGAAGAAGAAGAAGAAGAAGAAGAAGAAGAAGAAGAAGAAGAAGAAGAAGAAGAAGAAGAAGAAGAACACGGGAACCTAAACAACGAATAAACCAGACTCTACAATTACAAACAAACAAACAAACGAACGAACAAACAGACAGACAGAACACCAGAAATGTTAATACCTCCCCCCCCCCAAAAAAAAAACAGTTTAAAATACACGGCGTAATACCCCAATTAAGAGTTTCATCTTTCAGAAAAATGACGTAAAATCATTAAGAAAACAAACAAACAAACCAGACGCTTCCTGACGAACAAACAAACACACAAACAAAACAGAACACCAAATATACGAAGGTAAAAAACAAGCAGCCATCGTGAAATATCCACAGAAAGAGACACAGATCTAGATCTACCTTGAACAAACGCCAAAACAACACAGCAAACAAACAAACAAACAAACAATAAAACACACTAGATCTATATCATTTTTTCAAAAACAAAACAGCCCTAATGAAATATCCACAGAAACTGACAAACCTTGAAGAATCGCGTAAACAAACAATACAAAGAGACAAACAAACAAACTAAAAATAGAACACCAAAATATATAATTAAAATAAAACAAAAAACCCCCCAACATCCCGGTGGATCTCGAGCTATCCCCCGACAAGTGGGCAAACCTTGTGGCACAAGAACCACGTAATTTTAAACAATCAAACCAAAAATACAAAACGACAAATAAACAAACAAACAAACAAACAAACAAACAAACACACACAAAATAAAACATCAAAATATATAATATTTCAACAAACAGAAGACCTCCCAACACCCAGGTGGACATCTCCCCTCAGAAGTGAGCAAACCTTGTGCGCGAATCACGTAATCACAGAAAACTGGTAAACACCCAGGTGGACATATCCCCTCAGAAGTGAGCAAACCTTGTCAGCGAACCACGTAATCACAGATGAAGAAGAAAAAACAATCCGTGATGAGAGAAGAAATGTCCAAATGTCCAAAACACCGACAGCCCAGAGGGAACACAAGCACACACTGGCTCTTGCCTCACTCTCTCGCTCTCTCTCTCTATCTGTATCTCCCTCACTCTGTACTCCAGGCTCTCGGGGAGGGGGGAGGAGGAGGAGGAGGAGGTGGAGAACGAAGAGGGGACGATTTTTTACTTGTTGGAATCACTTTTCTTTCTTTTTTTTTTGCGTTTTCGTTTCCGAATTCTCTTTCAACTGTCTTTTCCCCTCTCTCTCTCTCTCTCTCTCTCTCGCTCTCTGATGTGAGGTAAACTACTACCAGTCTTGCCTCCCTTCCCGTTTTTTTAAAACAATTTTTTCCTTCTGCTGCCGGGTCCAGCACTGTCTACTTGTTCAACCAACTCTCTCTCTCTCTCTCTCTCTCTCTCTCTCTCTCTCTCTCTCTCTCTCTCTCTCTCGCCTGATCGTTTTTCTAGGTCACGCCGCGAGAGAGCGGGGAGGGGTGTGTGTGTGTGTGTGTGTGTGTTTAGAGGGAAAAGGGGTGAGGCGACAGAAGGATACCAACTCGTACAGAGTAGGTAAGTATGTAGAGAGAACTAGAAACACAATGAGACCAGGAGAGAGGACGGTGAGTTGTA
>NW_004801032.1:0-1645 GCF_000002075.1 Aplysia californica | reverse complement strand
TGTTTTTAAAAAGCCTGTAAATTATTATGGAATGGATTCAACTCTCAGTATGGTGTTGTCGCAAGCAGACGATCTGGGTGCCGTTCCCGAGTGGGGGAGCATTTTTTTCTCTTTCGCGTATCTCGGTATTTATGCTTGGACGTTGAATCCTGCTCTCAGTCCGGATTGGTCCCGACAGGAAACGTCGAAACCAACCTACTAAATTATCTTAGCAGTGTTGACGGGGGCGTAAAATAGCTATTTAAATTTAAGAAAAGAACAACCCCCCCCCCCCCACAACTGAAGTGAACATGGACACTAACATTCTGAGGTTCAGGCAAGGGGTTCTACTCTGTTGTTGTAAGGTCGTTGAGTTTAGGTCCATCTCTGACCACACATCTTGAAAAACCGTAGAGTTCTGTAACCTCTCGCTTTTCGCATGCTTTGCTGGAATCATTCTTTAATAATTCTGCTGTGATCCCTGGAGAGCCATAAAAACGTGCCGAATAATACTAAACTAAGGTTTTTTTTAATGCCCTAATTCGGATTAGAACCAGCACCACCCGCACTAAAGCGCAGTGTGATTTCAACGGAGCTGGGCCTTATACCTTATGCGAAAGAGGGGATGGAAAAAAGAGGGGGGGGGGGGCTTGCCTGTTGTTTTTTGTTGTTTTTTCTTTCTTTTTTGGTTTAGTGTGGCCCGGATTCTTTGGATAAGAGAGTGGTAAAACGTGTGTGGGAGTGTTGGGGAGGGGGTGGTGCTGTAATGGGCAGAGTAATAAGATTTAGCTACGGGATAAGGAGTTGGGATTGGCTGCACACAGGAGGACAAGGCAACTCACTTCATCAGCTCACGTGAATTGGTTTGTAAGGAGACATTGTTCTCTCTCGCCCTCGCCCTGTTCAAAAAGCATTCCCTTGACACCCGCCGAGGGGTTCTTAAAATAAAAACCAGACAATTTTCCGCAATCTTCTGCAATCTACCTCCTCCCGCACTAAAAGGCCCGCTTGCTCGCTCCCTGCCGTTTTCCCTTAGCGGGGATCACTTGTTATTTATGTCTAACGTTTTTCTTGTAAAGAAAATGAAAAGAAGGAAGGGTAGTGAAATAGGCGGCTGTCTAGAAGAACAGAAGTTGAATTATCTTGTCCCGGAGCTGTGCGGCGCTTGGGTTAATCTGGTGTCCTAGGATGAAGGCATGCTTGTAATGAATCACATATTGGAGGAAGCTGGAGTGAGCAGATGAAGAGCAAGAAGATGAAGAGACAGGGGGCAGACAGGCAGACAGTCTATCTATCTATCTACAATAAACCCCCTTCCCCCCTCTCTCTATATGAAACGTGTCCGGGTTCCTCTCCCAACAGCCTGCTTTCACACAAACGTTCACACATCCGCATCAAACAAACTCCTAAAAAACAATAGAGGCGCTTGAGTTTGCTCATTTGGCAGCATGTACGTCGGTTATCTTGCTCGCGCGTTTTTATGTGGCCGCCCGGACGGCTCAGCCCCCTGTCGCCTGAGCGCCGTTTGTTTGCTTCCTGTCTGCAATTACATGTTTGTTAACCGTTGGGAAAACGAGCTAATGTCGATGTCCGCATCTTTGCGTTCGCATTTTTACTTGTTTGCAGGCGTGGTGTTGTTCTTTTCTTTTCGTTTCTTTTTTTTGGT
>NW_004801031.1:0-1648 GCF_000002075.1 Aplysia californica | reverse complement strand
CCCCCCGGCTTTTTCACTGCTTAGAATATTTTTAGCAGGTTAATATCTCTGTGTTATGTGTGCCACAGCAGCTTCATTTTTCATGGAATGGCCAAGTAATCCCTCAGTTCAGAGGTTGTTGATCAGTATTCTTGCGAGCTCAGTTCCATTTATTCTTTCTTTTCTATGCTGTGTTAGCCTAGTACGACAAAACCGCAGGCGACTAAACTGTTGATCAACGATTTTGTCGGTAAGCAGTGCGTTGTGGGTGGGCAATGGATATAAAGAGAAGCCTTCCGTAACAACATAACACAATTATTTCGTCGTGGTTCTCTTGTTTTCATTGTCCAAACTCACTGACAAACCAGTTGGCCAACTCTGTCTTGTCGTAGTGCGGTTATGGACCTTGGTCGATGTCCAGATAAAGCTTCCTGCTGGTGTCGCCCTGCCGACGCGACGTCAACCAAAGAGTCTACATAACTTATTTACTATCTTTGCGTCAACTTACCCAGCAGTAGAGCTATGTCTATTCAATATTCGCGATTCTCCCGCTATTCACAGCTATTCGAAGCGTGTCTCATTTTTCTCATCCCGTTCTTTAAATTAGAGCATTTTATAACTAAAATCATAGAGGTGAATACAGAAATAAACTTTATAATTATGAGAGAGAGAGAGAGAGAGAGAGAGAGAGAGAGAGAGAGAGAGAGAGAGAGAGAGAGAGATGAACAATGCCGCGAATAGTGAATATTGAATAGCAAATGTTGCTAAAAGAATAATGTATGTCAGGGAATACAGAATTATATATTTGACAGCTATTCGAATGGTAGCAAATAGTAGCTTCATGCTTCAGTGTGGCTATGAAGTTTTATTTTTCTCCAAATCAAACAGCCTGTCATTCAACAGTGCTCTCTAGAACTAGAAGTCGTCAGAGTTACTTTTACCAATGCTCAAGCAGTCTTCTTATAGTGTTGCTTAAACAAATAACAGTCACACAGTTCGCATTACAGAATCAATCGAATTCCAATGAATGGAAGAGTTTAGACATCGATTTCAATTCAAGATGGCTAATTGGACAAACATCCCCGTCTTAGTAACTCAAAAGAGGCCACACATCTCAGGTAGAACTTTGTAATTTGGGGTAGCGAATTTTTAGTCTCTGACCTCTTCATGATGACTAAATGACGAGAGATTGTGGCCACGTCCAGGATAAGGATGAAGACCAGTAGACAGACCAGGAAAACTGCCGCTCCCGCCCCTACAGCGATGGCTGTCGGCCTGTAGTCCTGTTGGCGGACAAAGAAATTGTGGGAAGGGTTAAATTAATTGATTACTTAACCAATTAATTGTTGTTGTACGTTAATGCTGTACTGATGTTACAGCTAGCATTATTACTATAATGTATATATTATCAATATACTATCAATATGTTAGTACAATCAGTGTGTAGTACTACTGTCACTGCCACTTTTACCACTTTATTTTACTGCAATTGTTACAGTTTATCTATCATTATCATTATTCTCATTACTTGTCTTACTATTGTCATTGTCTTTATTAAATAAAAAAAAATAATTGTTGATATCATCATCATCATCATCATCATCATCATCATCATCATCATCATCATCATCATCATCATCATCATCATCATCGTCGTCGTCGTCGTCGT
>NW_004801030.1:0-1645 GCF_000002075.1 Aplysia californica | reverse complement strand
TATCTATCTTACGGTTTAAAAAATACATATATCTTTCTTCATTAGAAGTCGAGTTATTTGAGGTTGAAGGATGTGGAGGATCGCCTGGCTTTAGAGGTAAAATTAGCGAGAAAATGGCTATGGCTGCTATAGTTTAGTGAATTCCTTGACTTGAGAGTCTTTGGAAACTGAATATTTACATGTTGTGTGCCTTTTGTCAACCTTTTTCCAGTAAAATCCACACAGATACGTGTTTTTAAATGGACATAAAAGGTATTGAGCAAAAAAAACAAAAAAAAACAACAACAAAAAATCGATTTAAAAAATGCCAAACTGGCGGGAAAAGGATGATATCTTCGACATCATTATTTTGACGACAGACCGATTCTACACGAAGCCTCACATTTCAGCTGTAAGATAAACATACTTCTTTTGCTCGATTGCCTCCTTCATTTTTGCAATTTTGCTGCGGCCTAACTCAGGATAGAGTATTTTTGAAACAGCAAGGGCTGTAGGTGCATTCATGACGCAAGCTGTCAGTAGATGAGTTGCTGGTACCTGCAGAGAAAAAAAAAAGTTCTAAACATCATACCTATGACAGTCGACAACAGAAATAGAAATGATAACATTTTTTGCTGCGTAAGAGGGGGAAGTAGACAACAGATGAACCAAAAAATTCCTTTAAGTGGGGAGATTTGCTCTCCATCGAATCTTGGTCCCAAATGGACAAAGTCCACATTATTTCTAATTAGCAAGTAATGCAAAACTAGATTACAATAACCAAACTCTTTGACAATAACTATTATACCACTACTTTCAAAATAAAAGCTGCTAAATTTGCAATTTGAGAGAGCAAGACATTTTATGACATTACTACACGGTGGACAAGAAAAAAACTTCACAACTTTATTCCTGAATATCTCGCAAAAAAGTTGTTCTAGAATGTTGTAATTTGGATAAGACATAATTCGCTAAAAAAAATAGTTTGACATAAAATTAATGAAGATAAAACTTCTTTTGAAAACGAAAAAAAAAATCAGCCCATAAATGCAAAGTGCATCAATTTTTTTTACCTCGCAAAGAAAGTCTTGAAACGACTGGTTGGCTATGTTTCTTTACATTCTCTTTGACATTTAATTTTCTACCTCTGTAACATTCAAACAATTTGTTTACCTTTAAAAAAGCTAACGTCTTTATTCTGTAATTCCAAAAGGCAGTGATCGTTACCGCGTCGTTCTAAATTTTCAATAGAGGCCAAATACAAGACTCGCTAGATCAAGGTTGTTTAAAGTCACACACACTGTACATATGTCGCTTTTAAGCACAAGGGGGCTATCCCGATAAATGTTGTTTGGAGAAATCGAAGGTAAAGTCATTGCCCCTCGTTCAGTTTCTTTAAAAGACAAGGAGAGTTTTCTCTATAAACAAACAAATATACACACCAATGATACCAAATTTCTCCTATAGGTAGGGCAATGTCCACTTTTGGTGTAGATCAAAATTTCTGAAAACCAAACCCCCAAAATTTGGGTGAGCCCGCTTGTCCTTAAAAGCGACCATATTCGGTGGAGTTTGCATCCTAAAAGGTGATTATGGGCTTTGCACAGAACTAAATGTCACCGAAGAAATGCTCTCGCCTTCCAAACCCTGAACACATTGATCCATG
>NW_004801029.1:0-1659 GCF_000002075.1 Aplysia californica | reverse complement strand
TCTCTCTCTCTCTGTCTCCCTCTGTCTCTGTCTCTCTCTCTCTCTGTCTCTCTCTCTGTCTCTCTCTCTCTGTCTCTCTCTGTCTCTCTGTCTCTCTCTCTCTCTCTCTCTGTCTCTCTCTCTCCCTCTGGGCGTAGGCACATAATATAATGACGTAAATAAGAACGACAGATAAAAAAGAAAAGACAACAGTCCACACCATCAGCCCGAGACGTGGAGAGAAACAGGACGTCCGTTTATCGAGAATGATCCCCTAATGACTCAATGTTGCTGGGGTTTTGTGTTGTTGTTTTGTTGCATCTTTTGAACAGAGAACACAATGTCCTTTTATCGAGAATATAATATTGAAAATTGGGAAAGAAGAGTTGGAAAAATGAGTGAGCGGCGTTTGAGTTAGGGACGTCACTAGATCTATTGACAGGAGACGTCGCAACATGACCCTCACAGTTACATTCAGTATCGTGTCGAACAAAGATGAAGACCGGCGGGTATCGCCCCGGTTTCATCCCCCCAAGGAAAGGACAGGCGAGGTGTACAGAACAGATTTATGTCCCCCGCCTCACCTGTCCGTCTGCGGCTCTCACCGGCTCATGAACAGCGGCCGGGGCAGCGCCATGTACCTCCATAACTTTGTCCTCGCCTCTGTCTTCTCTTCTTCTAAACAAACATGGCCGACTAATTTACGGGGCCGCAGCTGCCCCTTTTCGAAAGACGGCCGACATCTTCCAGTAGGAACAACATTGCCGGCAGTACACTCAGGTACACTCAGGAATGGATCGCCGACGTGCTCAAGACACAACAAGCGCCCTAGTGCTGAGAACTGCCGTCTGAGATTCTCCAAAGTTTTCCTTCTAACTCAATGGTAGACCGGTCTGCGTAACTTGACCATTGATTTGTATTCATCTTAGAAACAAAAGTAGTTTGATTATTCACACTATAATATAGAAATGGAAGGGTCTAGAACTTTTATACTGAGCGTAGATATTCGTTGACAAATTTATTTAAGATCGTCATTATTATTATGATCAGTTTTATTGTAAAGACAACTCTCAGTTCTTGCAATAGGCTCAAGCAAACTGCTGGGATTGAAGGTCCGACCGGAACCTGGACTGAGAGGGACTTATCCGGGGTACTCGAGACAACTTCTACCCCCCCCCCCCACATACACACACACATACACACACACATACACACACACATGCTCACACACATACAAACTAATTTAAGATTTTCGTCCGAAATCCGACCAAATGATAGTTCCCTGTTTTCAAGCAGAACAAGGCCAAGTTGCCCCTCCCTTTCCCTCCCTGTAACTATCTGGAGCCTGTGTGGGGGCTTGAAGGTTGTACAGAAGTCATTGCACTCCGAGGAATCTGTACTTCCGCTATCTCATCTCAGCTCTCGTTCCCGGGCAAGGGAGAGCATCCACGTCTCAATTACAACAATGATCTCCCTTTGCTCACCCGACAGACCCTCCCAATCTCACAACAGATCTGGACAGGGCGGGTATCGATGCTGGATTACGGTTACAGATTTGGGGTATCGGTGACCTGAGTACTTTGGGAAAGAACAGTTTTGAAAATCTCAACTGTTCTCTTTCCTTAATTTTGAAAAGTGAAACACCTTTCTCTTTGTCATTTTATCAATGTTAAAATACCC
>NW_004801028.1:0-1657 GCF_000002075.1 Aplysia californica | reverse complement strand
CACACACATACACAAAAAACACATCCCCGTACACACACCTTGAGAATGTCAGGGAAATAATCTGAATGTATGGACGTGCATGCCGCCCAAGCTCCTATGCCCTTTGAACAAAGTAAGCCCACATCTCTACAAAAACAAACAAACACCAAAAAACAAATCAAATCAAATAAAAAAACAAAACAAAACAAAAAACAAATCAAATCAAATAAAAAAACAAAACAAAACAAAAAACAAACAAACAACCCCCCCCCCCCACAGAAAGACGAACAACAGATGGTAAGAGGAAAATCATATCACAATTTACACGACAAAGAGATAACTAGATCTAGACTCTGTTCTGATCGAGTTATCCTCACAGGCAAATCTTATTGTGTGGCTTTGAGGCGAAAACTGTCGCTCGTCAAAATAATGAAATGGAAAAAAAACACATTTCCTTCCTCTGGGCAATTTTTTTCCGATTTATTTTTTGCTCTGCACCTTTCACGTCCATTTAAAATATTTCTGTGTCAATTTTACAGAAAAATGTTAATGAAAGGCACTAAAAATGTACATCTGAAGTTCCTAAGTGTATTCAAGCATGTAGCAACACTGACGGGACCAGAACACCCTTCTCTGGTGAAAATAATATTTGATACGTAAATAATGTAACAGGCACGTAAGATCAAATTATACACGCCTATACTTTTCTACCTCAAGCGGACAGCATTGGTTATTTTACGGTGGGTGGTTTGTGGGTGCTCTGGTGTGGTTTGAGCCTTCTTTCCTATCAAACATCTTTCGTTCGTTTCTCTTCTCCAATTTTGCGCTACTTATTCTCTTGTAACACCTCTAATATTCGACACTAATATAACTTAACTAAACTGCAAGTGCTGTAAAATGTTTACCAAATCAAACACAAGGTTATTGTATACACACGTCTTTCAGTACTGCATATTTAATCAAAAGGTGAGACTCCGAAGCTCAGAGATACGTATGCTTAAATTTGTTAGAAAATCTCAGCACTAGCGTGCCATCGTAATTTGCAACAGCACACGACTCTTTTAATAAATAAAACTGTATCGCTGTTCAAAGACACTATTAACACCGCAAAGGTTTAAGAGGAACGCCCCTAGAATGTAAAATCCTTCCCCAATATGACCGAGCCATCTAGGCAAGGAGCACCAAAAAACCCAGATAACCTATCCAAGCATACCCCAAGGTCTTCTACTCCCTAGCCCAACATGATATCAGTTGAGCTAACGGTGTAGCCTCTCCCCACCCCCACCCCCGTCCTGTCACACTCACAAAAGTAGAGAAAATGATGGTCTACTTCACACTTTACTTCATCTTCCCTCTTGCATGGCACCCACACACATCATCAAAGAGATGTTTAAGGATAGGGGCGACTCTTGAGACCCATTTTCTAATCTAAGAACTTGAGATAGAACATATCTACATGTATGACTTGGATAAAGTGAAATCTTTACAAGAGTCCGTTCGTGTATGCCTGCTTGCCATGGTTGCTATGGACATGGCAGCCATTTTAAAAATAAGTAACCTGAAATTTGCCCCGGCGACTTCTGTACTTCTTTCCCAAATCTCCCCGTATGTGTTTATTTAAACTTGCCAAATAAAATCAACGAAAATAGGAAAAGTGAATATTGTTTTAAGCACTTGT
>NW_004801027.1:0-1665 GCF_000002075.1 Aplysia californica | reverse complement strand
CTACTTCTACTGAAGCCATCATAACTACTTCTACTGAAGCCATCATAACTACTTCTACTGAAGCCATCATAACTACTTCTACTGAAGCCATCATAGCAAGATTTACTTCTGTTCCTTCAGTGTTGAAAACAAAGCTATTGGGTTTTTTTATTTGTTCATTAATTTTATTTAGATTCTATATTTATTTTTTGGAGTTGTTTTAGCATTGCTCTTCCGGTAAAATATATCCTTGTATTTAACACATGAAATATAGGCTGGCTAAGCTCATATCTCACTCGTGCAATATAAAACTTCGCATAAATTACTCCGCCCACTAGATCTAGAGAATCTATATTCGCCTTCTACTTCTAGACTAGTTAGTAGTTAGTAGTTCTAGCCTATATCTGTTTAGGCTAAGCAAAGCAGCCTAGTCAAAACTTTAAAACTTCGCTGCAAAGCGCGCTCACCATGGTCAACCAAACACTAGTCTCCCAGTCTCGCTATCCCTCACAGTCGAGTATAGGTGCAAATCGTTCTACGTTGTCCTGAATTTTGTTTCAAATAGAGTCAAATGATGGGCACTGTAAGGAACATGGATTACGCCAGAGTTTGGTGCTGTTACGTTTAGTTCATTTCTCCAATAAAATAATCATTTGTTGTAATGGGTCATCATAATAATTCAACTTGTCAGGTGCAGCTAAACTGCCCTCTCTCAACTTAATCAGCACGACTGACGTTTGGGAATTGCTTTCACCGTCCAGACATTGTAGCAGCACACTAGATAAACTCAATGAGTGGACGTGGACACCCAATCTAGATCTAAATACTAAATAAATTTTAATTACCAAAATGATAGACTAAAATAAGTAAAATTGATAGATCTAGATCTAGATTAGAAATAGATCTAATCATCTAGATAATCTACAACACGACCACATAATTATCGCTTAGCGCCTCTTACATTTAGACCTAGATCTAGATCCATTTAAATTTGAATAGATCTACATGAAATGATCACCAAGGAAATGTTATAAAATTTAGTAGTCACTTTATCAAACATTAAAAAACCCACTGTCTAGGTCACTTGCATTGCCTTTCGAATTTTTGTTTACATTAATTCGATCACAATATATACTAAATGATCAACTATATAAATGAAAGAAGATCAAACTTTAAAACAATATGTAATTAATAAATATGATATTAGACAATATACGAATTTAACACTCTTGGATAATTACTGTTTTGGAAATAATAAAAGTTACTTCCCTTGTTATTCTGATATTTTTACCTCCCCTTAAGAAATCAAGAATATCGGAAATCGATAGTACTAAAAAGCCTTTTTTTCATCTTTGACCAATGTAATGCAATGCGCTAGATCTAACACCTAGATCTAGATCTAGAATCTAGATCTATAATCTAGAGAGTAACTCCGTGCCTTTTGGTTTGTTTTGGTTACGAAAGTTTAAAATCAAAATCAAAGTCATCTCTAGATCTAGATTCTAGATCTATACTAACGACAACATGCCATATTAATTAATGCAGTTTCTTTCAACTTTTGAATCCTACGTTTTCTGACTACTTTGCTTATATTTACGTTATGATAGTTTTGTTTGGGGTTTGTTTCGCGGAGGGAGACACACGGATAGCACAACTTGTACATTAGCGTGGCTAAAAGTTAAGGAA
>NW_004801026.1:0-1669 GCF_000002075.1 Aplysia californica | reverse complement strand
CGGTCAAAATGTGGCCTAATTTTAGTGGGTCTGCAAAAATATCAAAAAGGTAGTGTTCTACGTTCTCTAACATTAGAGAAGGTATACAAGTTGTCTACGATCTCTAATGTTCAGTGCTTCCAAGCATGGTATCGAATCCCGGTCCACTTGTACATCTAACATCTCCCTAGTCCGATCCAGGCTTGACTACGGCTGTCAAGTCTACGGATCGTCAAAACCACACATCCTAAAAATGCTGGACCCAGTGCAAAACCAAGGACTCCCACCTCGCTCTGGGGGCTTTCCGCACTTCTCTGGTGGAGAGCCTCCAGGCTGAGGCAAACATACCATCACTCAGACTCAAACGCACACAACTCTCCTCACTACAATACGCAATTTAACAGAGCTCAACACCAGAGAACCCAGCTCACGACTGCATTTTCATTTTCAAAACAAACCCAGACACCATACACGAATTCCAAAACAACGAAATACTCATCACACCCTTCAGCCTCAGGGTCCTTGAGGACCTCAAAAACATACACTCTTCCAAACAAGACATCTAACAATTTGTTTTCTCTGACCTCCCTCCATGGCACCTCACCAAGGCAAAAGTAGACTTACAGCTGACCACACACGACAAAGCAGAATACAAAAAAAAGTCTTAGAGAAAAATACCCTGGTGCAGAGCTTATCTCTTCACAGATGGCTCCATAAAGGACTCTGGTGTGCCGAGCCCTATCTTCAAACGGTACACACCAGAGGAGACTCCGTCCTGAAGCCTCCATTTTCTCTGCGGAGGCCAGTGCCATTGATGACTCAGTAGAAAATTCGAACAAATCTTTTCTGACTCTGTCTTGCATCGCCTCACAAACTACACGCTCCTACACCTAAAAATAGTTGGGCTACAACTACAACAAAAAATACACGCCTTGACTGAAACTGGATGCCTAGCCATGTGGGCATCCGAGAAAACAGGCAAGTAGATCACCTGGCGAAGGAATCTGTTCTAGCATTTGCGTTTGTTGCCATTTTTTTGTCCAAAAGTGGCAACAGTTGTCATTAATTTTCAACTTCAACTCTCTGTGACGACGTAGCAATATGTGATAGAGGTACAGTGGAGCTCGTATTCATCGAGATGAGATAGATTCCCCGTTTTTTTTTTCTTCTTTCAAATCAATAAAAATACTTGTAGCCCGGATTCAACGAGAACTTACACTTACATCAGCGAGCTCGGATTCAACGAGGTCGCTTCCAGGGTGAACAGCCCCCGCAGACGTAGCTTCGCTCATTTTCCCCCCAGAACGAACTATCTATTCCCAGAAACCATCCATTGCTCCTGCGTCATGAACCCTTATTCACTGAGCTGATTGCATGCGACCAATCAGCGGCCTTTTTTCATACCTACACATGCGTTGTTGACACGCGCACATGTCTTCTCTGGCGTGTATCTGGGTCGGATGGGCGGCCTGCACACGTGTGGCTAAGCGTCGCAGATCATACAAATGCGTCAGTCTTTTTTCCCCCCTCGGCAACTGATCATTATTACAAGGGAGTGCTTATTTAGGCCACATATGGCCTAAATAAGGTAAGGGAGGGGGGTTTAGCTTATTTGGGCCTCAGTGTGGCCTAAATAAGGTAAGGGAGGGGGGTTTAGCTTATTTAGGCCACACATGCTCAAACTACCGGG
>NW_004801025.1:0-1670 GCF_000002075.1 Aplysia californica | reverse complement strand
AGAGAAACAGACACAAAAACCAAATATCCCTATCACCACCGCCACCACACTCCGCGACCACCACCACCACCACCACCATCACTACCATCAACACCACCAATCATTCTTCAATAAACCAAGCGGCCGACACACCAATTGCTAAATTATACCACACTCTGACGGCTGAAAGGGAGATTACTGCCGATCCGATTTGTCCACCAGTTTCAGAGTTATTTCCCTTGATAATGAAAATCTCTACGCGTCAATGAGAAAGAAGTCCGGGGATTTTGACTGCGCTTCGCGCTCAGTTTCCATCTGACTAATGCCTTCCTTTGCGTCAGATCTCATGAACTATTGAGGTGTTCCCAAAGGATTTCCGCGCTCACCTCCCTGACAATAAAACTCTGTGGGAATAGCAGCAAGCTTTTCCGGCTCGATGGAGAGAAAGCGATTGTGACGTCATTAGGGAACTTGCTGAACTGAAAGTGTTTGCGATTTAATCTCTTATCCTCACACGATTTCTCCACGAAATTGAAGAAATTGGCATTTCTCCTCGGGTTTGACAGTTTTTATTGAAATTGTGTTTTTTAACTCAACACCTTTTTAGTCCACTTAAGAACATATTTCAGTGTGGATTGTACTAAAACAACGTTGATTAAAGGTATAAAAATGTTCATTGTCATTTTCCACGGACTCTGAGGCTTTGCAAATAACCAAGTTTTGACGGCCATTTTCTCATTATTTCTGAAACAGGGCAATTCAACCTCATTCAATCGCAAATATCTCGACATGTACTCAAGATAAATGGGTATTTCTTTCATTAAAAGCAAGAAAGATGAACAAGCTTTAAGACGATAACAGTAACTCCACACGCCCAAAAATTGACGAGCGTCTGATTACACCGCGTCGTGACTCAAATACATTCCACCTTTTCCTATCCTGGGCTAGCCGGCTGATGTCACTCCATGTCTTCCTACATTTCTGTGCATCAGTTTCTGTGACTCTTCTCTAGGTTCCACGTGGTCTCCCCCTTGATCTTTTACTCTGCGGGTTCCAATTTAACACTTTCCTTGTTATGCAGCTGCTTGAATTCCTGAGAGTACGTCAAATCTATCGCCTGTATCTCTCCTCCTTCTTTTTATGTTTGTAACTCTCTTGTAAGACCTCTTATCATCGGCATATTAATATATATAAATGACCTTATTGTGTTGCAAGTACCGTAAAACTCTTACTAAAACTGAACTGGGATGAAAACAGGCGCTCGTCAGAATAATGAAATCAGAAACAAGGACATTTTTTTCGCCCGCTGGCCAATTATATCTATTTTCTTTTTGGATTAAATACCTTTTATGGCCATTTAAAAACACTTTTCTGTCAATCCTTGGAAATCACCAAAACTTTGCGGTTATTTCTGGGTGAGAGTGAGAGAGAGAGAGAGAGAGAGAGAGAGAGAGAGAGAGAGAGAGAGAGAGAGAGAGAGAGAGAGAGAGAGAGAGAGAGAGAAGACAGAGAGAGAGCGAGAGAGAAAGAAAGAGAGAGAGAGAGAGAGAAAGAGAGAGAGAGAGAGAGAGGCGGGTAGGGAGAGAGAGTGGAGGATAATATGTAGGGATTTGCTTAGGTGCTGAAAGAGAGAGAGAGAGAGAGAGAGAGAGAGAGAGAGAGAGAGAGAGAGAGAGAGAGAGAGAGAGAGA
>NW_004801024.1:0-1671 GCF_000002075.1 Aplysia californica | reverse complement strand
AGCAGGAGGTGCAACCCCTTCACTGGCGATTTGTCGCCCATGGACATCTACGCTCAGGTGCACATGGGCGACACTTGCTTTGGTGTATCGTCTGTCTTCTATCGTCTTTCGTCCTTCCCCGAGCTGACCAGGGAATAGAATTAGTCAGGGGCGGCTTGTGGGGCTAAAAAGTGGACATGCACAATTAAGCTATCACATGCTGAAGATAGGTCTAATAAATGAGACGGTGTATAATTTTAGTCTTTGGGTTGGTGAGTGAGGGAGGACGTCTTGTTTTTACTTTCATTCTTTTTACTTGTCGCTTTGATTTCTAGTACTAAATTTGTTTGTTATCTAAACATCGATTTCGTTCATCCTGTATTGGAACTGAACACTCAAGTAATAACTTTCACTGTTCCACTACAAAACCCATTCAAAGGCACAATTCATAGGACGGTCACGTTCACCTCCCTCAGGTTCACGGTCACAGAGTCGCTTAAAATAATAGTGGCAAGACAGAAATGAACCAATCACAATTCACTTGAGCACTCCGCTGGATTGCTCCGGGGCTCACATAATATTGGTAAAGAATAGCGTACGGTCTTTCTCATTTGTTTTTAGACTGCCTACTGTGGGCTATGTTTCGGCACTCTTTGGCAGGAGCACATTTGAGATGTGCCGTTTTATTAATATTAATGTACCGCCAAACTCGCGACGAGTGTCGTCATTGCTTGGGTTATCCCCAAGAGCGATTTATAGGTCAGGTTAAACTGTTGAATATCCTATTAAAATACTACAGTGGAGTCCACTTATAACGAGTCCTGAAACAACGAGAAGTCTGTTATTAAGACACTATTCTAAAACCCCGTTTTTTCCCCTTCTTTATCTTTGTAAATAAAATACTGCTATAGCGCAATCGGACAAACACAGGAGTCGGTTATAGCGGAATATTGCTGCTGCTGTGCACAGCGCACAGGCCAGTTATACATATAAACCTCGCCAGTTGAGAAACTTGTAGATAATCCAGCGAAACCTAGGAGCTTACATCAACTCCCTGAGCGAAACATAGAATAGGAGAGCCCACGTTTGCCAACAATGAAGGCCGGAGCGAATCAGTTGGGAGGGTGTGGTGCGCAGACAAGCAGAACGCATCGTGTGATAGGCCAGCTTAGTCTAGATTATCTAGGCCTACCATTACCCATTCCCTCACTTCTCCGATGCGGGGATAGAGAGGTTACAATGCTGTGATGGATGGAGTGAATGTGTAGTAACGTGCGCAAGCAGACAAAACACACCACGGGTTGTGGTGGGGTGGGGGACAACACAGCGGGCGAGTTAGCCCAGAGCGCATTCTTTCTGATCGCCAACGCCGTGCTGTCAACATCGCTAGCGCTAGAGAAAGAAACCCGATTCGATTTTTTATCAAGTAAAACTTAGAGGTCATGTTGAACAAGGTCATCATCAGGGGAGATAACAAAAAGAAATAAACAGAACAAACTCGGTGTAATGAATATGATTTCAATTTTATGGAAAAAAAAGTAAATTGAATACTGTATTATTTTACAGTGAAAGGAGGGAAAGCAGACTTTTAAACATGATTATATTAGTCTACTTAACCTTATATCTGTGGTATGAGAAAGCAAAGATAGTACATTCTGAATGTTGAAATATGTAAAAACTGAATAAAAATAA
>NW_004801023.1:0-1672 GCF_000002075.1 Aplysia californica | reverse complement strand
AAAACATCACTGGTTGCACTGAGCTCGGAAAAAATGAAATATCTGAAATCTCTAACACAATTACTAGCTTCGACTCTTACGATGCTTGCTACGCTTAACACATCAGGCATTCCTGTTCCTATTCTACCCTGCTTCATTGTATATTATTATTATGTGTCACAAAACGGTGGAATCAGGCATTCGTCCATCTTGGAGCATAAAGGTAATGGATTATTGGTATCATCCTAAAGTTTCTTCATTTATCTCGCTTTGCTGAAAAATACACGCTTATTCTGAAAAGTAGGCGAGATATTTGTGCTATTGAGGCAGGTGGGGGTTGCCGTAGTGTCGGAGTTAAAGCTAGCCAGTGAATGCCCCGCAGAATTTTGGTGACTTCCACAGCTTGGGTGTCCTTGGAACATGTGAAGTTGTATTTTTTGTACTTTTAATAAAAGTTTTTCAGTAAAATCCACACAGATTTCTAAATGGACCTAAATGGTATTGAGCTGCACCCCACCTCCTTCCCCTCCCCAACAAAAAAGTATTTTTACAACATCGGTAAAAATTGCCACCTAAGTGAAAACATAAATACAAATAACAAAAAAAAACAACAACAACAAAACAACAACACCCCACCCCCCTAAAAAAACAACCCCAAAACAATAATTTCTTTGATTTCAATATTTTGCCCAGCTCCTGATTTCACCTGAATGTCACACATACGTGAACAATCTACTGTTTGGTAAAAAGAAAAAGTGCGCACTACTCACGAAGGGTAACCGTTGGGCTCTGGGCTCAGCCTGTAAGCCGCCGATTGGTTTGACATAACAGGGCAATGGAGAATCACTGGAGTCGGCTCAGGTTCCTTCGGTTTGAACCCAAACCTTTTGGTGTCGAAGTGACTACCGTAGTTGCCCCTTCCATAGTTTCCGTAGTCGTTGTAGTCGATGTACTTTTTGTTGTTCTTGTTGTTGTTGTTGTTGTTGCCATAACCGCCACCCCGGCCCCCTCCACTCCCATGTCCGTGTCCGCGGCCTTAGGTTGAAGATACAGAGAAATGACAACTTCTTGGAAAACAGACGAGAAGAGAAGAGTAGAGAAGAGAAGAAAATCGAAGAGAAGAAAAGAGAAGGGAAAAGAAGATTATATTGATCTCAAGAGAAATACATTTTGATGTTGTACGAGTATGATAAATACAAAGATCTGCACGCATATAAACTCTTCAAAACAGTAACAATAATATCAAAAATGCTATAGATTTAAATATAAATATATACATACATTTGTGTGTGCCTTGACAAAGGTCCCAGTTGTCGGCAAAGCTGTTAATTTTGAGTAATGGGGTGAAGAGGCTAAAAAAGGCGTACCTGTCTCAAAAATTTAGTTTAATCAGAAAACACAAGTTTAACCATTTCTTAAAAAAACATAATTTAATAGACTTCATATCTTAAGTCTAAATAGGTTTTATTATTTATTTTTGCAACATGCTGCACTTCACCAAAGTTAAACATGTGCTAGAAATTAAGTCAAAATATTAAGGTGAACTCCGATATTCTCCAAACTTGGTTTTTACACGCTGTGTTCTTAAATGTGTTACACCTTTACATCTTGTCAAGGTTATATTTTCAAACATTATAAAAATCAGCGTGTTCATGATTGGATTTGCTACAAGAATATATACCAATGAATGTAT
>NW_004801022.1:0-1672 GCF_000002075.1 Aplysia californica | reverse complement strand
TGTGTGTGTGTGTGTGTGTGTGTGTGTGTGTGTGTGTGTGTGTGTGTGTGTGTGTGTGTGTGTGTGTGTGTGTGAGGGAGGAGTGGGAGGTACAGAAATGTTCAGAACCACAGCAAACAGTGAACTCACTTTTTTGTGTGGTTAGTTTTGGTTTTTGGTTTTTTGGGGGGAACAGACAGAAAGACCGAAATTGTGGACATCTGGCCGTGGGAGAGGATGAGGAGGGGGGGGGTAGTGGCGAAGCGTCTATATAATCAAATAATCACTGCTTCCCTTCCTAATTTTGAAACATTGTCACAGTCAAATTCAGCCATAAACGTAAACCTCATAAATTAAATGTAAAGAGACGTTTATAATCACCAATGAACAATAGACTATGCCTAACCTTCAAAACCGTTTCATTGCCACAGAAATAGCCTGTTCGCCCCTATCGGGCCACTCCATAAAAGCAGTCACAAGCTTTGATTAAGTAAGCTTAAAGTGAGGCAGGAAGAGTCTACTAATAGAGTTGAAGGGAACATGTGCATAGCCGTCAAAACTGTTTCATTGCCACCCTGTTCACCCCTTTCGAGACACAGTTATAAGCAGCCTCACGCGCTGATTACGTAAGCTAACTATTACACTGGTCGAGTCTACCTCACAGATGAGAGGGGAACTAACTCCTAAAAATATGTGGACTGCTGCAAGTGCTTGTTTTGTTTTTTTCCTCGACTTTATAAAGTCCTATAATCAGATCGTGACCTCGATTATGACACCGGCTCCTGGCCGCTAAAAGCTAGAAAAAAACAGCCAAATGTGAAATAAAAAATTGATAATTGGCATTCTCTACCAAAGTGTTTCGGCTGTCTGGTATAACATGCCATTGTAGTACTGATATCTCTGCTTCTTTCCTTGGTGTTCGTGAGTTCAAACCTTAAGTTAAATTTAAGGTTAGTTAGAATAAATATTTAATGAAATACTTTCCCGATTATTTGAGCAGTTGAATATGCATACAACATGAATTCAGGATTTGTTTTAATTCCCAACTCAGAGTTGCCGCCTCCAGTAAGATTCTTGTGACTTGTGTGAGTGTGATATCTCCAGGCCCTATCTGGTCTCATCTCACTTTGATTACCCTGTCAAACAAGTCAGCCTTCGCCCCTGGGGGGGGGGGGGCAGTCTCAGTTGTACGAAGTAAAAAGGAAAGCAAAAACAGACGTCAGTAAAATTCCCCACTCGGTGAAAACATGTACGGTAAATCTATCCACATAGGAAGTTGCAACAGAAGGCACATGTAGATTTATCCACACAGATCTATCAGCGCTGGCGTCTTCAGAGATCAGTATCAGCCCAGAGATAAAATATCTGACGTCGGAAGAGATCAGTATCAGCCCAGAGATAAAATATCTGGTGTCGGCAGAGATCAGTATCACCCCAGAGATAAAATATCTGGTGTCGTCAGAGGTCAGTCCAGAGATGAAATATCTGACGCCGTCATAGATCAGCCCAGAGATGAAATATCTGACGTCGTCAGAGGTCAGCCCAGAGATGAAATAAGTCAGAGGTCAGCCCAGAGATGAAGGGGCCGGCGGGCGCCCGTGAGGTAGTGGTGCAGTGAGGACTCACGCCCAAGTCTTTGTGCAAGGTCTGAGGTGCTCCGAGGACAGACGAGTAGATCTGTCGGGTAACAACC
>NW_004801021.1:0-1675 GCF_000002075.1 Aplysia californica | reverse complement strand
TAGATAATCCGGAAGTGATATTTCGCGAGGCGCATTTTGATTTGAGAGTATAGATCTAGACCTTCTCATTTTTTGCATCTCTCTAGATTTATTTCCCCATTCCAGTAGAGTGTAAATATAGTAGGCCAACGACTTTTAGTGGCTTTTAGTTAATATTAAAGCACCGATCATTCCTTTCATTGAAATGGGGCCCAGCTAGCATTAATTTAAAACAAAAAACGACATATCGCGCGTCCTTGGGTTGGTTTCAGTTATTTTAGTGCCAATTCGTGGAAAAATATAGCTTGTGACTTGTACTTGACTGCTGATTTCCTTTTGTTCGTCAATCTTATTTTTCTTATTTGATTTTCCTATGCTATTTTTAAACGTTTAAACAAACAACATACCTTCTGATCGATAGACAACAATTCATGATTGTTTAACGTGAAACAGTATCATATTTTTTTGTAGCGTTCAGGTAATGATTGGTTTTTAATTATTCGTTGAAGTTAAAAATTCACAGACCAGACCATTTATTTCTTTCATTAAAGTATACAAGTAGATCTAGTACATGTAATGTTTATGCTATTACAATGTTTTAAAAGTCGTAAACTACTTGTCAAACTACGAGTTGAAAAATTATCTTTTAAGAACAACAAAACAACTAAAAAACAAAAACCAAAGTCAAACAGAAAACATTGAAGGTAAACTTGAAGAGCAACCTGAGAACGGGTTAGAGGGGTCGTGGTGAGCGCCGTCCGGTAGATCTGTGCAGTTTTTGTCTTGACAGCCAAGTCTGTAGTCACCTGAGTAAAGAGAAATGAATGTATTTATCTTTATGTAAAACATTTTTCTGTGTGTTTACTCTATGACTAACAGCTAATTTCAAAACCTCAAATGTTATTACTAAACACAAAAGCGCCAGATGACAGAATAGGGCAGGGGCAAAAAAAAAAGAAAGAAAAGAAAGGACTCAATGTGGTGCTGTGTCGTGCTGTGCTTTGTTGCGCTGTGCTGTGCTATGTTGTGTTGTGCTGTGCCGTGCTGTGCTGAGCTGTGTTGTGCTGTGCCGTGCTGTGCTGTGCTGTGCTGTGCTGTGTGATGCAGTCCTATGTTGTGTTGTGCTGTGCTGTGCTGTACTGAGCTGTGTTGTGCTGTGCCGTGCTGTGCTGTGCTGTGCTGTGCTGTGTTATGCTGTGCTGTGCTGTGTTGTGCTGTGCTGTCCTATATTGTGTTGTGCTGTGCTCTGCTGTGCTGTGTTGTGCTGAGCTGAGCTGTGTTGTGCTGTGTTGTGTTGTGTTGTGCTGTGCTGTGCTGTGCTGTACTGAGCTGTGCTGTACTGAGCTGTGCTGTGTTGTGTTGTAATGTGCGAGCTGTACTGAGCTGTGCTGAGCTGAGCTGAGCTGTGCTGATACTTATTGTATTTTGTAACGGAACACAGCACTACCACATATTCAAACTAATATTTCAAAGGAATATAATATACGAACTCCTACCTTTGATGCTAGATAGATCTACCTTTTATTCATTAGAACAAGAGTAGTGCCTAGTTGATTTTCCGTAACGAAGTGTATACAGACCCGGTAACCGGGAACAAAGTCACGAAGTATACAGACCCGGTAGGGGAACTCTTTTGTGATTTCGGGAAGTTTCACCCCCAGACCCGGTAGAAATCTAGTGTGTGTGTGTGTGTGTG
>NW_004801020.1:0-1676 GCF_000002075.1 Aplysia californica | reverse complement strand
CGAATGTATTGCACCTTGGGAGAAATTTACAAGTGTAAGGGAAATAAATCGATCTAAACTAGACAGGTTTGTCATAGCTAGAGTTATCTCCTACAACAAATCGATTTGTTCGAGGCACAGTAACGGCGTGGTAAAAAAGCGTCAGATGTGTGCTGGTCATCGGCGAACAGAGCAGTCGGCGGGGGACACGAAAAGAAAACCTTTGTGAAAATGCCACCCACATGTGAGAAGGAGAAAATCAATAGACAGATGACACAGATGATGAAAAATGATAAACCACCGTTAGCCCAGATTTTTTTCGTGAGCAGTAATCCGACACGTTGAAAACAAATTTGAGCAGAGAATAAGAAGACTGCTGCGAGGCGGGAAAACACTTAGGTTGGTATTATCCGAAAATGTTACGTGACTAAGGTCATTTCTAACCATGGCAAGCGTTTCCTGTGTCTGGATTATGAGACTGATCCTCACGAGGAATCCATCTTCATTGATCTTGTGTCCTGCTCAGCCCGGGTTTCTTCGCCTCTTTTCTACCCACCGCCTTTTCCTCAACACGCAAAGGGGGATTCTGGTCGAATTGCAAACCCCTTCTGATATAACCCCTAGTGGTGATTATGCCTACTTATTTAAAGTAAAAAAACTACACTTCGTGTTGAATTGCTACAGCCAGCTTTGGATTAGATTCTACTTGCTTAAATTCGTGCAATCTGAACAACTCGTAAGATGTAGTTTTGGATGAACACTGACACACTCGATTATCTATTCACAGTTTTAGTCCAAAATCTTCTACCACAACTATTTAACAACATACAGAATGTTTTCCATTATGTGCAACAGATAGTCATCATCACTTATGCAACTGAATGGTGCAAGCTTAATCCCCTTTATGATGTATATGAAACTGAGTCTTTATCTTACATTACTTTCCTTTGTCTTGAACGCACTACCGGCAATACTAATAATCAAAAACAACATTAACATCATTATCAACAACAACAATAGAATCAGCACCACTAGCAGCTGCAGTAGTAATAATAGCAGCAGCAGAAGTAGCAACAGCAGAAGCAACAACAGCAGCAGCAGCAACAACAACAACAACAACACCAATGAAACTTACGAGTTCTTGGGAAATTGTTCGACCCTGAAGTAGAATTTTAGAATTAGGCTTAAATGTACACTGCACAACTTAAATGTCATAGCTTTTCAAAATACATGCAAATCTAGATATCTAGCACTGTGGCGTTTTCGAAGAGACCAAAAACTCGATCCTGGTGAAATTTGATAAATCCTCTTCCAAGAGCTTCTACACACAAGACAACCTACTGAACAAATACAAATGTAAAAAACAACAACAATACTATGGCCACTTAAAACGTCACGAGACCACTGGGAAAGAGGTTCTTGAAGGAAAGATGTGGGACAGGAGAGCCAGAGGAAGGCAAAGAATACCTTGGATAAACAACATAAGAACATGGACTGGCCTGGATATGGCAGAATATGTGCAACGGCAGCTCGCGACCGTGAAAGATGGAGGGTCATTGCACGACAACCTCTAAGTCAGAGATGACACCTCGAGGTATCCAGGTTTCCACCTCGAGCAGTCCCAGTATCCATACTACTAAGTTTCATGTAAAATCCAATACAATCATATGGATAAGATTAATTAAAACGGGGCCCCC
>NW_004801019.1:0-1676 GCF_000002075.1 Aplysia californica | reverse complement strand
GTGTCATCTGCATACCTGATGTTATTAATATTTTCTCCATTTACTTTGAGACCTGGACATTCTTCTATTTTCTAAGGATTGTTTCACTGTACATGTTAAAGAGGTCTGGTGACATAACACACCCTTGCCCGACTCATCGCTTAATCTGCTTATCACTGTATTCTCCATTAATTCGTACAGCAGCGTTTTTGTCCCAGTACACATTCCCGATAATTCTTAGATCTTTTCCATCTATGTCTATTTCTGTGCTTCAGTACATCTTTCCATTAACATTGTTAAGGTGAATATATATAATATAGCATTCCTGGTGCCCTTGCCAGGAACAAAGCTGAATTGCGTTTTAGATATCTCTGGTCTTACACTTTTTCTCAATCTTCCCATTATTACTCGCAGCAATATTTTTGTAAAGGCTATTTTTTCTATGCATATCACACTCAGTGGCACCTGGTGTTTTAGGTAAAGCTATAAAAACTGACTTCATCATGTCTTCTGGGATCTCACCGCTGTCATAAAAAGCCTTTAGGAGCTTTGTTGTTATTTCAGCGCCTAGTTCTTCAAACGCGACAATCAATTCAACTGGAATATTATCTGGCCCGGTGGCTTTTCCTTGTTCCATTTTCCTAATGACAGTTTGTACTTCTGCTTTCAGTATTGGTGGTCCATTTACTTCATTCTTTATTACCGGTTTTTTCTCCTCTATTATCTTTGAAAAGTTATTCTATGTATTCTGACCATCTGTTAAAGACTTCCCCGTTTTCCATTCAAATACCTCCTCCTTTTGATCTTACGCATCCTGTATTTGAGCATCCTTTTATCCCACTTACTTCTTTGATTTGGAATGCATGTATTTTCTATCTTTGTTTTTGGTTCTTCTCTATATGTTGACACTGATCATTTATCCATGTTTCTTTTGCTCTACTGCATTTTTTTCTTTATTTCCCTGTTTAAGATGTTGTACTTTTCCACATTTGATTATGCCTTTCTTCCCTCTTCCATTAGTTTTAATATGTCCTGGATCATCCATTTTTTATTTGCTCTTTTAGCTTTCGGGGGATAATTTCTTCCACACCTTCCATTATTGAGACTTTCATTTTCCTCCATAGTTCTTCCGATTGTAATGTTTTCCAAAGCTTGAAATTTATTGCTTACATCTATTGAGAAACGTTCTTTCAGTTCTTGATTTGTCTTTAAAAGACCTATGTCAAATTTTGGTTAGTACTTTGACTTTTTAAGTTTCTTCAGTCTCATCCGCATTTTAAACATGGTAGGTACATGATCACTTTCACAGTCTGCTCCAGGCAGTGATTTTAGACGATTTAATTGTATTTCTAAAACGTTTCAGAATAAGTATGAAGTCTATTTGATTTATACTTCTATCGCCAGGACTCTTCCAAGTGTATCGTCTTTTTGGGTGATTTTCATACCAGGTGTTTGATATCATAAAATTATTTTCTCTGCACCATTCTACCAGTTGTTCCCCGCGTTCATTCTCTTTACCCAGTCCCCATGGCCCAACTACATTTTCTATACATGTAGCCTACTTCCTACTTTGGTATTAAAGTATCCCATGACTACCTTTACATCTTGTGATTTTAACTGTCTCATTGCCTTATCAAGGTCTTCATAAAAAGTCTTAATTTCGTCGTTGTCGTGCTCTGATGTTGGGGCATATATGT
>NW_004801018.1:0-1677 GCF_000002075.1 Aplysia californica | reverse complement strand
GTCAAAAGGCAATAGTCACAAAGTATGAAAATCCCCTTAAAAATACAAAAATGAAAAATAGACGGACGTAAAAATGACTAAGTAAATACATTGTAAACGAATCCAATTATTATAAACTTTATTTTTTTTATACATCTCTATTGTCACAATTTAGAAATTTTAGAAGACGGACTTTTTTCTTCGACTTTGCCTGCCAGGGCCAACCCGGCTAAATGGGATAAAGCATGGGCTTTTTTTGCTTTAAAAAAAAAGAGAATTTTATGGCACTTGCAACACAATTAGTTCTTGTGCGTTTCGAACATGAAACGCGCTCATAATATGACCTTAGCAGTTGCGAGCGCCGTAAAACCTTATACTATACATACATACAAAGGTTCTATTAGATAGTGACGTACACATAATGGAAGGAGGACAGATCATAACCATAGATGTTTGACAGGAAAGAAGGAGCAAACCCCAAAAGAGCACCCGCAAACCACCCATGGATACAGCATACTTGCAGAAAGAAATAGATCGATTTTAATAGACCATCCCAGACGGAAAGGAACTCACACCTTTAGCGCGCAAAGGCAAAGATCCAGTCAGTTATTCCAACGACGCCAGGGAATGTAAATTGGGTAAAATCTGATTTCCAAAAGACGGAAACAAAATTTGGAACCAGCTTCCGTGGTGTAGCAGTTAGGTGCATTACAATCACAGGCAGTAAACCTAAGTTCGATTCCTTCGGGGGGAAAATGATCGAATGGCACATCTGTCTGCGGGGACTTTGTATTCCTTTCAGCTTGGGTTGTCACAAGTTGATGCCCGTCTACTAAATTATCTAACTTGTATCGATGGGGGGCTTTAAACGCTTGCATAACCCCCCCCCCCCCAAACGAAACAAAATGAACCCTGGAACTATAACCATAATCATATAGCGGTATAAGCGACGAAGTAACGGGTAAATCAAGCTGCGATCGCACCGCGTTACATGTGTTTTGATTGCTTGCGTACGTTGATCCCTTTATTGGCAGCCGCTTCCGCGCAACAAACCGTGATCTATATTTAGCAGCAAGCGAAGATCAGAACCAAAAGAGGATATTCCGTCTATACAACGGTGAATCAGACGTATTTATTCCGTCAAGTCTTTGGAAATATCAAGGCTTGAATTGAATCAGCTGCTGTTTTGAACGCTTGCTAACGTCGGATTATGGGTGGTGGTGTAGGCTGAGTCATCATTAATCTGTTCTCCACATCACGATCGTTTCTTTTAAACCTCACGCCCTCTCTCTCTCTTTCACGGTACCCTTGTTCTTTGGTTGGTTGGTTGGTTTGTAGGTATGTTTGTTTGTTTGTTTGTTTGTTAGTTGGCTTGCTGGTTTGTTTGATTGAGTAAAGAGATGTATATTGACACAAATGCCGGGGGAAAAATGTAAGACACATAGACAGAAGCAACAGAGGGAAAGAAGAGGGGAGTAGGACGTACCAGCGGCATCCTCTTTAGTTTTAGTAAGAGTTTACGGCACTTGCAACACAATAAGGTCATATAAGTGCCGAAAATTAGAAATGTTACAAGAGAGTAAAACAAAAAACAAAAAAAGGAGGGGAGATCTAAGAGAAGATAGATTTTTTTATAGGAAAGAAGGAGCAAACCACACCAGAGCTCCCGTCAACCACCCACTAGCACCCACTAACCAC
>NW_004801017.1:0-1677 GCF_000002075.1 Aplysia californica | reverse complement strand
GAACTGTCAATGGGCTGATTCATCATGTCATGCACAGTAGAACTGTCAATGGGCTGATTCATCATGTCATGTACAGTAGAACTGTCAATAGGCTGATTCATCATGTCATACACAGTAGAATTGTCAATGGGCTGATTCATCATGTCATACACAGTAGAATTGTCAATGGGCTGATTCATCATGTCATACACAGTAGAATTGTCAATGGGCTGATTTACTAAGGGGAGGCGTACCCTCCTGGAGACTTTTCCTAAACGAATGACTTGTGTTCACTTTCATGTAGTTGTGCAAGAAGTTCATAGCCAGATAGGATGTACAAAGGGTGAATTTGTTGATTGTTTCTGAAAAATGGGTGTCTGTGGCGGCCATCTTAGATTTTCTAATCGGTTTCTTGCTGCTGAAGAATTTCATAGAAACTATGGAAACTACAACCTATGAGGACCGTGGATGTATGTAAGGGTTTTGACCTATCTCTAAAATATACAAAAGTGAGCCCAAAGTCTGAGGGAACCCTGAGAGTCCGTTGACGAAATTTTGGGGTATGTGTTACCAAAAAATTGAATATTTCCACAAGTCTCCAACATTTCCCAATTCCGTCACATAGATCCACAGAACAAATCTTAAAGCACTAAGTCTTGCACACCAAATGTGAAGCTTGTAGCTTGAGTAGGTTTTGAAAACTCCTTGCACCGAGGAGGATGTGTCTAAAAGTAGATTTTGAGAAAAACAGAAAAAAAAAGTTATTTTTAGAAGGATTTTTAGTGCAATATGCACATTTCAAACGCCCTTTTAGGTCATTTAGAGTGTTCTTTTCAACAGTTTGTCATTATGGCCCGATAGAACAGATGTCAAAGGACGTTTTTCCGCAAAAAACAAAAGTTTGTCAGTTAAAATTTAAAAACAAACTTGTATCGATATTCTGTGGGGTCGGTGACCCGGGTTCTTCCCTCTATGTCATACACAGTAGAATTGTCAATGGGCTGATTTATCGATGAATTCAATGTCACGCTCATAACTGTGCCTGATCTACAACAGGGAACTGCTGCTTTTTCTTACCTAATCCTTACTATCGTCATTTTCCTCTACTTCTTCTGTATGTTTGTCACACTCTTGTGACCCACTATTTCCCGGGTGCCTTGATAGTCGAAGCAGACTTTGTGCTATTGAAGCTAGAGAGGTGAGCAGAGTAAGCCTGATTCCCTGTAAGGACTTCTCTGTTGACACCCACCCCTTGCCGCTCATATGACCTTATGCAGCTGTGAACGCCGTAAAACTTCTACTAAAACTAAACCAGCACCCATCTGTCAGTGACACAATATGTCCATGTGTGTTTCCATGTGTCAGTGACACCTGCACCTACATGTACCTGTGTGTGTCATGCCATGTGTCAGTGACAGTGTCCATGTGTCATGCCATGTGTTAGTGACAGTGTCCGTGTGTCATGCCATGTGTCAGTGACAGTGTCATGCCATGTGTCTCCCCCAGGCGTACCCGATGACCCCGCGGACAGAGTGGGTGAAGGAGTGGCCGGGACAGGTGGTGCTGTGTGTCTCACAGGTCTGTCTTTGTCTGTGTGTACGTCAGTCTCTGTGTGTGTGTGTGTGTGTGTGTGTGTATACGTGTGTGTGTGTGTGTGTGTGTGTGTATGTATGTGTGTGTGTCTGTGTCTGTGTGTGT
>NW_004801016.1:0-1677 GCF_000002075.1 Aplysia californica | reverse complement strand
CTTGTGTCTTGTGTCTTGTGTCTTGTGTCTTGTGTCTTGTGTCTTGTGTCTTGTGTCTTGTAAAACCGGTGCCGCTTCCTACATGACCTAAATTGTGTCGAAAGGAACGTTCCGTTTTTGAAGTCGGATCGGAGCAGAACTATCTGGGCCTTGGAAAGGATCCACCTGTAATGATCGCATGCGGCGCCAGGCTAGACTTGGGAACCTACAGCGGCGTCGTGCTGTTTGTTTTTGAGCAACATTAGGTTTCCCTGACCATCTCCTGCTTCCCAGCCAGGGAGTTGTCCTTAATTAGTGGGACATTGGGGGTGGTGTGGCGGGGTGAGCTAGTGGGACATTGGGGGTGATGTGGTGGGGTGAGCTAGTGGGACATTGGGGGTGATGTGGTGGGGTGAGCTAGTGGGACATTGGGGGTGATGTGGTGTGGTGAGCTAGTGGGACATTGGGGGTGATGTGGTGTGGTGAGCTAGTGGGACATTGGGGGTGATGTGTTCATGTGTTCATGGGCTGAGGTGGTGATGGGGTGATGGGGTGATGTGGTGATGTGATGATGTGATGATGTGATGATGTGGGGGTGATGTGGTGATGGGTGATGTGGTGATGTGGTGATGTGGTGATGGGGGTGATGTCGTGGTGATGTGGTGATGGGGTGATGTGGTGATGTGGTGATGAGTTGATGGGGTGGTGTCGTGTCAAGGAGATGTGGTGATGTGGTGATGTGGTGATGTGGTGATGTGGTGATGTGGTGATGTGGTGGTGTGGGGGTGATGGGGTGATGTGGAGGTGTGGTGATGTGTTGATGGGGTGATGTGGTGATGTGGTGATGGGTGATGTGGTGATGGTGTGATGGGGTGATGTGGTGATGAGTTGATGGGGTGATGTGGTGATGTGTTGATGTGGTGATGGAGTGATGTGGTGATGTGGTGATGGGGTGATGTGTTGATCTGTTGATGTGTTGATGGGGTGATGTGGTGATGTGGTGATGGGTGATGTGGTGATGGGGTGATGGGGTGGTGTGGTGATGAGTTGATGGGGTGATGTGGTGATGTGGTGATGGAGTGATGTGGTGATGTGGTGATGGGGTGATGGGGTGATGTGGTGATGTGGTGGTGTGGTGATGTGGTGATGTGGTGATGGGGTGTTGGGGTGATGGAGTGATGTGGTGATGTGGTGATGTGGTGATGTGGTGATGGGGTGATGTGGTGATGTGGTGATGGGGTGATGGGGTGATGGGGTGATGGGGTGATGGGGTGATGTGGTGATGGAGTGATGTGAGGATGTGGTGGTGTGGTGATGTGGTGATGTGGTGATGTGATGATGTGATGGTGTGGTGGTGTGGTGATGTGGTGGTGTGGTGGTGTGAGGGTGATGGGGTGATGTGGTGATGTGGGGTGATGTGGTGATGTGATGATGTGGTGGTGTGGTGGTGTGGTGATGTGGTGGTGTGGGGGTGATGGGGTGATGTAGAGGTGTGGTGATGGGGTGATGTGGTGATGTGGTGATGGGGTGAAGTGGTGATGTGGTGATGGAGTGATGTCGTGATGTGGTGATGGAGTGATGTGGTGATGGGGTGATGTGGTGATGGGGTGATGGGGTGATGTGGTGATGTGGTGATGTGGTGATGGGGTGATGGGGTGGTGTGGTGGTGTGGTGATGTGGTGATGGGGTGATGGGGTG
>NW_004801015.1:0-1679 GCF_000002075.1 Aplysia californica | reverse complement strand
TACGGCCGCACGCCCGGCCAGGTGCTGGAGGAAGTGCAGGTGGGCAAATAAGGCGGACGTTATATTTAGATTCCGATGTCCTGCCTTCTGAATTACCTCATAGTGTGGTTGGCTGGCGGGTGCTCTAGTGTGGTTTGCTCTTTTTTTTTCTATTAAATGTTCAAGATGACATTGTCAGGGATCCTCCATCATCGCTTTTAAAATGTGAAACACCTCTGTCAATATCAGCTTTTCTATGGCATGATTAAAGAGAGAAATCCAGAAAATGTATGTATACAGTATGACACGGATAGGTTAAACGCAGAAGACTCGAAATCGCACATCCGTCGAACTGTGCGTACCGCCCCGTTTTTTTTCCTTCTCAATCTATATGTAAGATATCCCTTGAACTACGGATCTCTCGAACTACCAATGCTTGTCCCGACGAATTCGAGCTATGCGTGTTATACTGTATTTAGATGGATGGCAATGTAGAATTTTGTTAACTCCTTATCTCCGGCAAGACACTCTCAGTTGCTCTCAGTCGGAAGGCCAATATCAAATTAGATTTCAATAATTAGCTAAAACAGTTTTCTTTTACCTCAAGTTCTTTCTTTAGATGAAGAACTATCAAAATAGGTTAATTAATTATAATTTAATGACCAATGAAGTGAAATATATGTCACTTTTAGATTTTATGCCTAAAGAGGGCCCTGGCGTAGTGGGTGTACCATTTAAAGTAACTCTACCTGGACATAGCGGACACATCTGTACGACCAGCTGACACGTCTGTCAGACCAGCTGACACATCTGTCCGACCAGCTGACACGATGTCCGACCAGCGGCAGATCAAACTCAATGTTGCCGGACATTTCCGACCACCATAAACAAAACTAAAACGCAGATTTGCTTAGCTCATAATACGTGTGTTATTGCTGAACTTTTAAAGTTCCAAATCTAGGAATCAGGAGTGAAGAATTTGAATGAATGATGGAGAAATGCTCCGTTATAAAAATGCCCTAAAATCATCTCGTGTGCAAGCATTGTTAAAGACACGTTCTCAAATAGTTAATTTTGTCCGATTCTGCTGCTGGTTTTCTTTTTGAGTCACTATAGTAAGTAAAGGGAAGCTATCAATGAATTCTTGCATGTTGTTAAAAACTCGGTTATTTCCCTTATTTCACAACTGAGAAATCCCTCCTTGTGTTATTTTTTTTTACTTTCACTTTTGTTTTCCCACAATTATTCTTCTTTGTCACCCATTCTGTTTAAGTTCCCCAAGTAAGTTGTTCTGGGTCAACCCTTACTCCATTTACCGTCAATTTGATGGCATGAAATAAAAAAAATTTAATTAATTCCATATTTTTAGACTACAAACATCCCTTGTTCCCTCAGATAAAAACTTCAGTCAGAAGTAAAAGACCTATGCTTCTGATCTGTAACAAAGAAAGATATAGAAGGTCATTTTTACCATCATCTATCAAAACGTTTCCATCTTAACCATCTTGTATAAGTATACTTACAACCTTAGAGCATGCATCAAAATAACATTGAGTGTGTATCTAGCTTACGATTATTGTTAATATTGCTGCTTATTTATATTATGCATGTGATTGTAAGCCTACGTGTGTGTGCGTGTGTGTGTGTGTGTATGTGTGTGTGTGTGTGTGTGTGTGTGTATTTGTGTGTGTACACGTGGT
>NW_004801014.1:0-1682 GCF_000002075.1 Aplysia californica | reverse complement strand
ATCATTTTTCAGAGCTGGAAAGGAAAAAGCAAGAGAGACAGACAGAAACCACAGAGGGAAAGTTCTCTTTTTCTAAAGCAAGAGTTTTAGGGCACTTGCAACGCAATAAGGTCATACAGGAGCCGAAGAGTAGATGTGTTACAAAAGAGTTACATAGTTACAAACAGTTAAAAACGAAAGTAGGCTTTACCAGATAGAATCTTCCTCCGACCACCGGCAAGTAAGTCGGACACTTTCGAAGTACTCTATCAATTTTTTGACCGCCTGTTGTTGCCTTATACTAATGCTACGTGCTGTGGCAAAGTCGTCCAACGATTTCCTAGGGATGTCGCACCATAGTGTGCACCGCCGCATAATTAATCGTTTGGAACCCCACACCTTTGCGTCATCTCAACACAGAGCGCGCGCGCAGGCAGGGGTGACATTTCGCGCATTACGGCTAAAAGGCTATATCGCACGCACGCCTCGTTGGTATTCACAACTCTTATAATAAAATCAGCTCACAATTTCGCCTTCATAACAACAATAAAGGCCAAAAGCTGTTCCACTTTCGTCAAGAGACACATCGCTTCCCCTTCCCCTGTCCTCTTTCAGCACTCTTTTCCTCCCGCTTGGGAATCGAACTCACGCCCTTAGCGTTGAACGGTAGAAATCCTTACCATAAAACAACACTTGATGGATTGATGTTGTCAAAAACAACAAAAAACAAAAACAAAAACAACACAAAAAACATAACCAAAAAAACCTGAAGAAAAGAGTTCAAAGAACAAGACCACAGACATATGAAAAAACTTATAAGGACTTGAAACCTGCTCAGTCTAATTTAGTTTTACTTTTAGTAAGACTTTTACGGCACTTGCTAAATTTGTCATATGTACGTGTCGAAGATAACAGAGGTTACAAGAGTAACATAATATAATAATAATAATAATAATAATAATAATAATAATAATAATAACAATAATAATAACAATAATAAATGACATTTATATAGCGCTCAACCCCGAATAAAGTACACAGGCTCTGAGCGCTTTACAATACAGTACAACATACAACAGTAACATATAAAGTAAAGGAGGAAAGAAACAGACACCAGATGCTTGATAGGAAAAGAAAGAGCAAACCACACCAAGCACATCCCGACAACTTATAATACCCACTAGCTCTTTCCACTCCTCTTTAATCTGTGTTTAGTTTATATATCCAAAACGAGACACATCCATTCCACTTTTTATCTGATCATTTATTACAATAAAGACAAGGAATTTCGACTGAATAATCGTCATGCAGTGCCGGAATTTCGACTAGATAATCGACATCTTGTGCCGGAAAGAGAAACGCGCACAGAGAGTAAAAATTAGGGAGAGCAAAGAAGAAGGGTCTACTCGCTTTAGAGGCGCCCTCAAACTACTGGCGCCTCTATTTTCGGAAATAGAACATCAACATAATGGTCAAATGAGGGGGCAAGAAGTACAACGATTAAGTCCCCAGAGAAGAAAGCTGATGAGAAAAACACTGAAAGCCTCAGAGTACCAAGGCAGAGAAACAACCAGACAAAGCGGACTATACGACGTGAGAATATTAAGTCGAATAAGTAGGAGATGGGAATGGAAGGAGGAGAGGGGTAAGGAATAGAGGTAGAGTGGAGAGGGAGGAGGAGAAGAGAGAAGGAGAAGAGAAAA
>NW_004801013.1:0-1685 GCF_000002075.1 Aplysia californica | reverse complement strand
TCTGGGTGGAATTCACAATGAAAATGTGTGATTTTCTACTTTCTTGGATTGCTTTCACCAGTGGGAATCATGGCTCGCTCCACATTTTCCACTTTTTCTATTAGTCCAAAGTCCCTATCATTGGGCAAGAAAATGTGATAGACTCTTTCATACATATTTCTTTTCAATGAGTGATTGAAGGAAAGCTATCATTCCTTTATTCCTATTCAGCCCAGGACATCCGTTACTGAATAAAATCAAGTGACTTTGCATTCGGCGCTCTCTATGTGAGAACTTTGAGAAAAACATGAACAGACTTCAGGTGACCCTTTGCTAGCTTCCGCCTCACTGCATAATAATTTCTGTAGGAAGTTATTAGGGGGCTGTAGTCCCCTAGCGCTACTTTGTGCTCTTGGGGACTGCAAAGAATCAACCTTTGACCGACAAGCCATCATTGGAAGGATCTAGATCCTACTGATACAGAACTAGATCTAGTTAAGTTAATCTAGATCTAGATCTCGAGCCAAACACTGTTTATTTAAGGCGAATTCATCACTTATATCGACAGGTTTGTTGATCTATTTAGATCTAGATTCTTGCTGATGGTATTGCAAAAGTGTTGGGTGCTAAATTTCAACAAATGATCTATTTAGCTCTAAATTCTAGATCTAGATCTAGTAGCTTTTATGACATAGACTGTAGACTACACTATATAGTAGGTCCACTCTTTTTTTTTCTTTATGGCATCATCATGTTCCAAGTTACGAACTCCGAAATTATAAGTTCATGGCAAACATTTCTAAAAAGATCGTAGGATGAGAGGTTCGTGCAAGACAGTTTTTCTGGACATCCAATGTGTGGGGATCAAGATTTGGGTCTAATTTAGCTACTGTTGTTTGCCTTTCTAAGTGGCCGTACACACATAAGAAGTTGAGCTGAGAGGAAGCTGCGTCGTCGCTGAGCCGAGGTAAATAATTGTAATATTATTTATACTCTGTTCTCACCAAAAACAGTAGCCGCGCCGTATTGAGCAGTGCACTGCTAGCAGTGAGCAGTAGAATATATCCCCTCATTTACTACCGCTCAATGCTAGCAGTGATTTCGTCCTTTCTAAACTTAGCACACCCGAAATTTCCCGCCAAACCTCGCCAAGATATCTCGATCAGCTCAAGACAGCTGGAGACAGCTTCTACATTCTTCTCTTTAAAGCATGTACAACAAAACGAAAACAAAACAATGGATAGTGTCAAAACTTTTGTGTTCATAAGTTTAATCCAGGAATATCCATGCTTATGGAGAAAATAGATCATTAACTTTATGAACCGAGAAGCCAAGAGAAAACAATTTCAAGAAATTGCAGACGAGATGAACTTGCATGTGCCTCTTTTGGCTTAATGGGATAAACCCAGTATTTTTTCTCGCCATCAAATACAAGAGACTGTGTCAATAGTGATGAAGTGTCCATCAAATGCATCAAACATATTTTACAGATCGCCATGTTATGAACTGTCTCCGATACAAGCAGCGAGCTAGCAGAGAGAGCTAGTACACACTGCTTTTATACTGCTTTTGGTGAGAGCATGCAAGCTGATACTGAGCATTTACGAGCAGCCAGCGAGCTGACTGCTACTGGAGAGCTTGCCAAAACTGCTTTTGGTGCGGACACTCAAGCCTACTGCTAGAACTGCTCATAGCGGCTCGGCTCA
>NW_004801012.1:0-1687 GCF_000002075.1 Aplysia californica | reverse complement strand
TCTCTCTCTCTCTCTCTCTCTCTCTCTCTCTCTCTCTCTCTCTCTCTCTCTCTCTCTCTCTAACGCTCTCTGGGGAAAAGTTTGATGTGATGCGTTGCTGCTGTCTTGATTGAGCGATGCACTCCCGGGGAGGGGTTTAAAAAAAAATACATGCCTTATCAATGTTCCCCTTGCTTGACGTATTTGTTGAGTAGCTTAAGTAGATGCACTGGGCTGCGTCTTTACATGTCTGGCTGCCTGTTTTACACCGTCAGAGTTTACATGGAGTTGACATGAGACTTGCTGTTTTATATCGAGCTGTCTCGCTGCTTTCTATCGAGATCTCTCGCTGCTCTTTTGATATATTATCATCTTTCGTCGCGGGTGGGTTCCTGGGTGGTTGATGGGTGCTCTCGTGTGCGTGGTTTGATCCTTCTTTCCTTTGATATCCACCCCCTGGCGCTCATATGACCTTATGCAGTTGCGAGCACCGTAAAACCTCTACTAAAGCTAAACTAAAACTTCTTTCCTATAAATCAAACGTGTGTCGTGTCCTTATCTTTCCTCCTTCTATTCTTTGTATGTATGTTTCTGTCTAGTACTTGGAGTAACGTCTCTACTCTTAGGAACCTACATGAGCAATTTGCGTTGCAAGTTCCGTAAAAAGCTTTCTAAAACAAAGCCTTTAACCTTCGACACGTATATGACTCATTTGTGTCGCGAGTGGCATGAAATGAAACCGTTACAAAAACTGTAGTAGAGAGGAGAGAAAAGAAATGTCTTTCCCAGCTCTAAATGACCCTTATTCTTGTGCCGATATGTTTCTCATTACTCAAGCAAAGCGCTCATATGACCTTATGCAGTTGCGAGCGCCGTAAAACCCTGTACTAAACTAAAACTCAAGCAAACCATTAGTAGACCCTACTTTCCCCTCCATTTTTTTGTGGGGTCTGTATCGTACTATTTCCCAGCACTAAATGACCCTTATTCTTGTGTCGACTAGCAAACCATTAGTAGACCCTACTTCCCTTCCATTTTTGGGGGGTCTGTATCGTACTATTTCCCAGCACTAAATGACCGTTATTTTAGTAGTGTCGTTATGTTTCTCTTTACTCAACCTCCTTGCGATGGATTCCTTCCTGGTGATTGATTTGTGTATCAAGGGACGCTCCAACTCGCACCGGCTTCTTGTCCCCGTCAGTTCGCCCTCGGTCTGTGTGATGATAGTGTCTGAGCCCTGAGCCCTAAGCCCTGAGCCCTGAGCCCTGAGCCGCATGTCTCTGTATCCGTGCAGTCTCTCACTCCGTCCATCCATCTCTCCATCTACGTGTCCGTTTGTCCGTCCCGTCTGCTTACCCATCCATCAATCTGATTACTGGTGAGTTCAGTAATTTTATCTTATCCCCTCCTGCCCCGTCCAGAAAAAAAAAATTCTGTACCACCCCCGCTCAATCTTTATTACGGTTCAAATAATATAAAAGAAGTTGTTTTAAATTAAAAATATATTTACACCGAATTTTAATATTTTAGCATTTTAAAGTCTAAAAGATAACCAACCGTGCAGTGAACTGTTGCGAATGCAAACAACTTGTGTTTTGCGCGCTCATATGACCGTATGCAGTTGCGAGCGCCGTAAAACCCTATACTACTGCTACAAAGAAAGAAGAAAAAAGCACCCCTCTTCCCACCCAACTTTCTTACCCCCCCC
>NW_004801011.1:0-1688 GCF_000002075.1 Aplysia californica | reverse complement strand
CTGGTATAGTCTCAGACTCACACACTAAATATGTTTTCAAAATAACAAACACTTAAAATGATATTACTTTGGGCACGTTTGAAGAGGTGGGGTGGGGTTACTTTATCCCCAAAGGGCAGTATGCCCATTTGAACTATAAAGGAAAAACGAAGACAAGCCAGTTCATCCAAAATCAACCAGATTAGGCGTGAGAGTATCCCAGAAAAAAATCCTTACAAAATGTGACATTTATTAAAGCAACTTGGGTAGAGATCAAGGTTTGTCCAATTTCTTTTAGTTGATATGTCAGTATCTGGGTTTTTTTAACTGTCAGGGGAAAAGCTTAATTTTTCTGCCATAGCAGGCTCAAGACAAGAGTTCGATTCGCGTGGAGGTGTCTAGAGAACCTGTTGTTTTGCAATTAAGTTTTATATGTTCCTGAAAAATAATTGATTTGCGACAATTTTAGTGGCCTTGTGTTTGATTCACAGCAAAAAATACAATACAGCCATTTGACTTCCAGAAACAGTGCATCTATGTGCGGGAGTGAAAGTAAAAATTACGGGCTGCCCTTGTTCTTATTTATTTGTAAAGGGGGGAGGGGCAAGGGAGCAGTGAGATTTTAAAAGCAAAAGGCGACTTTTCGTTGAGTGACATTTTCTGACGTATACACACTCACCTTGGGCTCGTCCTGACAGCCAGCCACTCGTCAATTCACTGCTGTCCTTATAGGCATATAATCAATCTATGACTGAGAAAGTGCTTCCTTATGTGGTTGAACTGATTAACATGTTCTTATGAAAAGTTTTTTTTGTGTGTGTGTGAGGTTTTACTCTCAGTAATCATGCCAATGGTGCAAAACGTTCTGAGCTCATACTTGTATTTGAAAGCACTCGTCATTAGTAGTATTATTATTATTATTATTATTATTATTATTATTATTATTATTATTATTACTATTATTATTATCATTATTATTATTATTACTACTGTTAGTAGCACTATTATTAATATTACTAATACTACACTGTATGTGTTACAATCATTATTGTTCTAGCAAATTAAATGCTAAACCTGCTGGTTATTTAAATCTTCAAATATATTGAATAGTTTTAAAGATATTCTGCTTTTTGTAACAGAGGGTGTAAATAAACAATTCTGAGAAAAACCGAATTTCTAGCACATTTATAACCTTTGATGAAGTAAAACACGTTGCATAAAAAAGTTGATAAAATATTAAGATTTTAAAAAAATTTAACCTTTGTATACGCTTTTAAGAAATTGTTAAAGATGTGTTTTCCGAAAGAACTAAATTTTTTACTCGGGTGCGACTTTTTTATTTTTATTTATTTGGTTTTTCATCTCGTTGCTCAAAATTAGCTCGGGCGACAACAGATTTTTTACCAGGCACACACAAAATTATGTTCAACGTTTCACAGTATGCCTTCACCGGGAACATTTTTAATAATAATGATTAGATTAGAATTAGATCTAGATCCAGATCTACACTATGGAAACATATAGCTCTACGTCAAAGTGACAATGCTGAATGGTGCGTGCGAGAAACAAGGGAAAGGACAAAGAAAGCAGAAAGCTATGGTAAGAAGGGGCATGAATATATTAGTATTATGTATAATCATCATCATCATCATCATCAGCAACATCAGCAACAGCATCATCATCACCATTATCATCATCATCCCCATCAT
>NW_004801010.1:0-1690 GCF_000002075.1 Aplysia californica | reverse complement strand
CTCTCTCTCTCTCTCTCTCTCTCTCTCTCTCTCTCTCTCTCTCTCTCCTCACTCACACACACACATGTCTGTCCGTCATTACCCCGAACGTTTACCTCTACCTCACTATTTTTAGCCAGCCTTGATCGTAAGCCAAGACTGGGGATGCTATAAACATTTCATTTCTCCGAACCGAGAAACAGCTTACAAGAAAAGTATCAAATACCACGACTGCGCAGGTTACAAACGGCGGTTGCTACCGGCACGATCGATAACCTGGAGTGTTGAGTTTCGATATCAGATACGTACTTCCGTGTACACTGGCGCGCCGTGGGAGGTTTGCAGGTGCTCTGGTGTGTTTTGCTCGAGCTTCGGTTTTGATCCTTTTTTCTGACCAAACATCTATAGTCTCCTTTTCTCTCCTCCTACTTTTGTATGTTACACTCTAGTAAGGCGTCGAAAGCCTAGTGGTTTAGGCTACTGGACTTGTAATCATGCGATTGTGGTTTCGGGGGTTCAAGCCTCGGCTTGGTCCGACGTTGTGTCCTTGGGAAAGGAAGGGACTTTACACGAATTTCCTGTTTGGCTTGGTCCTTTTGAAGGTGGACGTTTAACTCGAGGTTCCGCCTCTTAAATGACCTAGTATCGTCGATAGGGCCGTTAAACCTTTGCCATTTCACTATTTTCACACTCTAGGAACACCTCTTATCTTTTGCACCCATACGACCTAATTGTGTTGCAAGTGCCGTAACATTCTTACCAAAAAGAAAAAAAGACAAACCAAATTCAAAACCAAAAATATCGCTCGCCTTTCTACAGACATTTATGAGTTACCAGTTACATTTTAGCTGATAGGGCACTGTTTGACAGGTGTCAAACCCATTTCACCAGCGTCTGCGGTGTAACGGTTAGGCACTTTGCTGTCAAACGCAGGAGACTCGGGTTCGATTCCTAGGTGGGGAGAATTTTTAGCGAATATCTCTTTCTGTTGGGATGTGTATCCGTCTCAGCCAGGGTTGGCCCTGACAGGCATGCCTTATAAATGATCTAAATTGTGTCGATGGGATGGAAAAACAACTGTTTTTATAAAAACCCATGTCCCTGATTATGCCAGTCGTGTCGTTAAAGGCGTAAAACATACGCTCAAGACAGCATTCTGTGCGATAATTTATCTGGTGCTATTTTTGTCCCGAGCGATGGAATCGGACGCTTGTCAGGTTTGTTTTGGGGTTTTTTCAATGTTTAATCTTTTGTTGTTGTTTTTTTTTTTTTTGGGGGGGGGGGGGGTGAGTATACGTTTTGTCAACGTTTTTCAGTAAAATACACAAAGAAATATGTTCTTACTATTAATGTTACCAAACCGGCGGAAATATGCCAGTTTCTATGATTTCATTGTTTTTGGCGATCGCCTGATTTCGCCATAATGCCTATCGTTAAAATTTAGTCAAAAGAGCTGAGTTAAAGGACAGCTTTTAATTATTTTTTAAAAATATTTCTTAGAATTATCCTATTGTTATCTCATCTCAATTTTTTTTCAGATGTCTAAAAAGAAAAAGCGCAGTCTTCTAAATGTGCATGCGTGAGTGGGTGTATGTCATTGTCTTATCTCTAGCGAAATCGATTTGTTTTTTTGTTTTCCCTCAACTAAAAACATCACACGCAAAATACCTGTCCTGTAATTTTAAAGCACGTCCTTTCTAACGTCAAACTT
>NW_004801009.1:0-1695 GCF_000002075.1 Aplysia californica | reverse complement strand
CAAAGTAGAGGCCGCTTGTACAAGTTGTGCTCGTTAAAGATCTCATGGTGGGTGGTTGGCGGGTGCTCTGGTGTAGTTTGCTTCTTCTTTCCTATAAAAAATCTAGGGTCTTTATCTCCCCTCCTTCTTTTTTGTGTTTGTTACTCTCTTGTAACACCTCTAATCTTCTGACGCTCATATAACCTTATGCAGTTGCGAGCGCCGTAAAACCTCTACTAAAACTAAACAAAACATCTCTTGATGATGGTCCTAAAACCGACAAGAGTAGAGTTTGACCGCCAGCCGGGCAAAGTTCAAAATTAATTCAAACTGGAAATGCGCTCGTATGACCTCATTCTGTTGCGAGCGCCGTGTCAAACACTTACCCAAACGTTAAAAATAGATAAAGTGGACTTTAGCTGTTTTGCTGGGATTTTTAAAAAAATAATTTTATTTTTATTTATTTTTTTGGTGATGTTTTCACTTCAATGTCTAATTTATAATAGCAACATCTGTATTAAATTTGTGCTTTTTTGTTGGTTTTATTTTTCTTGGGTTTGTCTTTTTTTTCTTTTGTACTATATTGATAGTCACTGAAGTAAAGTAGACCGAAAGACGTACAGCCCCTGAGCTCCGCCCCCAACTGAAGGAGATCCTGTTCTCTTTCTTTTCTTTTTCTTTTTTAAATTTTTTTTTTCTGCCGGTCAAGTATTATAAGGACTTGTATGCAGATGGGTTTTGTTGTTTTTTTCTCATCAAAAACTAAACAAACGAACCCACTATAAAATGTGACTCGTGAGGCAGCCTGGTGGAATCAGGCTCTCGTCAAAATAATCAAAGTGAAGAAACTTGTATTTTTCCCCAGGTTTGTGAATTTTTTATCAAATTTTTGTTTTTTGGCTCAACACCTTTCATGCCCATTAAGGAACCCATTTATGTGTGGATTTTTCTGAAAAAAACGTTGATTAAAGGTACAGAAAATGTAAATTTTTAGTTATCACGGATTCTTTAGCTAAGGATATAACTAATCTTTGGTGGCCATTTTCCCACTAATTTTACCTCTGAAAACAGGTGACCCCCACCTCCTTCTTTCGCAAATATCTCGACTTGTATTCAAGATAAATGGATACTTTTTTCATCCGTATAAAGACAAGTAAACAAGCTTTGAGATTATATCAATAACTCTACATGCCCAAAAATTGACGAGAGCCTGATTCCACCACGCTGCTTCACAAATGATACCAATAACTCTCTATGTGCACATTTGAACGAGTGACTGATTCCACTGTGTCGTCACACTATAAACGGTCCAAGGCATAAAAAAAAGGTGGAATGGTGCGACAGTTTTCAATTCCTGTTACATGTACTTGGTCTCTTTGTTGTGATGTTTTAAAACTACATCGTCTGATTTATAACAGCAACATCTATATATTAAACTTTGGTCCTATGCCACTATAGTTCAGAACGGAAATTTGCTCTTTATCACAGTATAACTAGGTGGCGTTGGTAGCCTAGTGGTTAGGCTACCGGACTCGTAGACGTGAGATTGCGGGTTCGGGGGTTCGAGCCTCCGCTCAGTCCGACGTTGTGTCCTTGGGAAAGACACTTTAAACGAACTTCCCATTTGGCTCGGTCCTATCGGTGACGGACGTAAAACTAGGAGGTCCCACCTCTTAAATAACCTTATTTCTTTCTCTCTCTCTCTCTCTCTCTCTC
>NW_004801008.1:0-1696 GCF_000002075.1 Aplysia californica | reverse complement strand
GGGAAATGGAGGTATTGGTACCATCTTACAGCTTGTTCATTTATCCTGCTTTTGATGAAAGAAGAAATCCCCATCTGGCGTGGGTAGAAGTCGAGATATCTCAGTGCGGGTGAAGGGGATGTCAGAGGTACGATCAGCAGATATCTCACTGCAGGTCACTGCGACTGTAGGTAAGATCAGCGGGGAAATGGCCGCCAAAGTTTAATGGCTTCTAAGTCTTGGCTCTCTTTGAGAACTGCAGCAAGTTTACATTATTTTTGTTTTGTCTTTGATCAACGTTTTGTCAGTAAAACAAAACAGACGTGTGGTTTTAAACGGACACAATAGGTGTTGAGCCAATTTTTAAAAATGATAACAAATTGTCTGTTACTCCGAGATCATCATTTTGACGAGTGGCTGATTTCCCCGTGACGCCTCACGTTATTCTTTAAGATACTTGGAAAACAGAGCGCTAATGGCTAGGCAATCACAGAAAGTAATCGAGAATCAAAAAGTATAATGTAACCGATAAGAGGACGCGGAGCGTGGGTCTGAATCAGTGCGGTATCCCCCCCCGGGTCATCGATCGAGAGTTCCTCACACAAATGTAAATTATGGATGGTGGGTGATGTTTATGGACTGGAATATTGGGAAGATTGGGAGATTTGAGACAAATAAAAGGAAGAATAATTGATTGGTCGTTGCTGGGTTGAAAAACTCACCGGCTGTCGGCTGTGGAAGAAAGGTAGTGCAGTTTTATACAGGCTGTTAATTTTGTTAGTAAGAATAACGGAAGCAACATCAGCAATAACAACATTATCAACATTAACAGCTGCAACAACAACAACAACAACAACAACAACAACAACAACAACAACAACAACAACAACAACAACAACAACAACCACACGACACCACCACCTCTATATAACCACCACCACTACCACCACCATCACTATCAGTATCACCACCACCATTATTTTACTCTATAACCACTCCACTACCACCACCACTACCACCACCACTACCACAACCACCATCCTGTTACTACATAACCACCACCACCACCACCATCCTGTTACTCCATAACCACTACCACCACTACCACTACCACCACTACTACCACCACCACCACCATCACCACCACTACCACCACCACCATCCTGTTATTACATAACCACCATCACCACTACCACCACCACTACCACTTACTTGGTCCAGAGGCACAAAGCATTTTGATTGATCTAGATCTTTCTCTGTCGGAGACGTCTCTGAGGTACCCGTGGTTGTACCAGTTGACAAAGCAATGGGCGCGCTACGAACAAAGGGGAAGAACTCATGTAAAACAAATGAGAACATTTAGAGAGCGCTATTTATCTGCCCCTTTTCTTCAATTTCGTCAAATGCCAGATCTGAAACAGACATGGGCGATCGTGGTCCCCCGTTCCTTTCCCCGCGCGCGGGTACTCTAAACAAATCCCTTAGACGGGTTGGGTATGTGGGTCAGTAATAGGCGTTAGTTCCGATTACTTTTGTTTTGTTTTAGTAAGGTTTTACGGCGCTCGCAACTGCATAAGGTCATATGAGCGCCAAGGGGTGGATGTCAACAGAGAAATCCAAACAGGGAATCAGACTTACTCTGCTCACCTCTCTGGCCTCAACAACACAACGTCAGCTTTGACTATCAAGGCACCCCGGAAATAGCGGGTCACAAGAG
>NW_004801007.1:0-1692 GCF_000002075.1 Aplysia californica | reverse complement strand
GGATTTATGTCTCAGTATCTACTTGAGCAGGACCAGTAGGACTGTCTTCATCTACAGAGACCAAGAAACCTCCGTTTACAGGAGCTAGGGGACATAATTTGTAGTCTGTGGGAGCTGTGGTACTTTCTTTGCCAACCACAACACAAGAAAATACAGGCCAAGAAGGAAGATCAGAGTCAAAAGGTGTTTTCTCTTCTCTTTGTAGTGTGTCATGGAACGTTTTGAAAAGAGACAAGTGGGGGCTCTCGTGGCCTAGAGTTTAAAGTGTTGGCCTCTCATTCAAAGGTATTCTTCTCTAAAATTGTCGCCTTTCACCTCCTTTCCTGCTCTCTAGCAATATTCTGTTGTCTGCTTTCATCTCCTCTTTCTGCCCCCACCCCCTCACCTCCTTTGCCTCCTCCTATGGGCTCCTGGCTCTTTCTGCAGCCTTTCTACTGCTACTCCGTGACTCCTTCTTGCAGCTGTCCTTCTGCCACACCCTTGATCTTCTGGTAGGAAAGATCTACACCTAGCCTTCTCGGACAAGAGCGAAAAATCACGGAGGGCCCGTGTGCAAGTTGCAAGATCCCTTGTTGGTCTAAAATCGATAAGAGTAGGCCTCGGCAGCCACCCGGGCAAAATTCAAAATTTCCTACCAACTAAAAGTATTAGGTGTGTCCCGCGCGCTCATATGACCTTATGCAGTTGCGAGCGCAGTAAAACACTTACCAAAACAAAACAAAAAAGAGAGACTAGGGCAATATTATGACCGCACCAATCTTTTTATCTTGTTATTAATGGAAAACGCTTTTGATGTTGTAAAATGGTAATGCTATGTTGTTGTTTTTCTATTTGAAACTTTTGCTTCGGATCTGCAATCTCGGCTCAGGACATTGTTTCCAGAACATTGGTGGGTTTTTTCCATTACGGTACTTAGATTCGTTTAATCACCCAGGAATCTGTAGTGACATTTTGCATCGTAATTTTTGCAACTCGTAAAAATGAGACAATAGTCCTAATAGCTTGATTCTATACATCTTGGGTGAAAACAAGGTGTCATGAGTCATGCCTTCTGGATTTATGTCTTGGTATCTACTTGAGCAGCGCTAGTTGGACTGTCTTCATCTACAGAGACCAAGAAACCTCTGTTTACAGGAGCTAGGGGACCTTTGTAGTCTGTGGGAGCTGTTGTACTTTCTTTGCCAACAACACAAGAAAAGACTGGCCCTGAGGGAAGATTAAATTCAAAAGGTGTTTTCTCTTTTCTCTGTAGTGTGTCTTGGAGCATCTGAAAAGAGACTAGATCTAGTGCAATATTATGACCATATCAATCTTGTTATATTGTTGTTAATGAAAAACGCTTTAGAAATGGTGAAACGTGTAATGCAATGTGGTTGGGGTTTTTTTAAGGACTTATGTTGAGGATTAGGAGTCTCTGCTGCGGACAACGTTTCTAGAACATTTTTTTTTTGGGGGGGGGGGATTCTTGTTTGTTTTTTTTAAGGGGTGGTGGTGTTTTTTGTTTCTTTTTGTAGTTTCACGGCGCTTGCAAATACATACGGTCATATGAGCGTGCGAATTGAACTTTTTGTCTAAGATATCGCTAATAATGTTTATCTTTTTCTTTGACAATGACTATGACAATGACAATCTTTATTCATCTCGCAGGGAAAAAATTGTCTTGGCTGTTAACAATGGCAGTAGACGTTCACT
>NW_004801006.1:0-1697 GCF_000002075.1 Aplysia californica | reverse complement strand
TGATCTCTGAAAAAGAAACAACGGCGCGCGAATTGACAGAACGCAGGTTGAGAAATAGAAAAGGAATTTGTAGCTATGGAAAAGAGGGGTGGGAGTGAGGGAGAAAGATCTCGGCGGAAGTGAAGACGGACTGAAATTCGGTAAAACAGGATGAGATTAATACACTCAACCTCCAGACAACATAACACCCAGCTGACCTGTTGGAGAACTCGAGATCGGAGCTGGCCGTGAGGATGTTGAGCATGTTAGGGCTGTTTCGACTGTACATGGGCTCGTCTTTCCGCATGACCTCCAGGTGGGGCGGCGCGGGGGCCGGGTGCGCAGCCGTCTTCTCCCCGCCGCTGATGGTGGCGGCCGGAAGGGCGGACATGTTGGAGTGGGTGGGGCTAGGAGGGCGCACGTTACGTTCCAAGGTCATCCTGAGACCGCTCCGGAGGCGGGCCGCCTGTCTCTAGATTACCTGCGGGGATGAGGAGAGACAGAGACATACGTGAATGGCGTGTTTGGCTAGATTGAAAATAATAATAGTAATAATAATAATAATGATAATAATGACATTACTACTACTACTACTACTACTACTACTACTACTACTACTACTACTACTACTGTGCGCGCGCGCGCGCGCGTGCGTGCGTGTCTCTCTGTGCAAGTATAACTAAGATAATATATATACCAAAGGGGGAAGGAAAGAGAGAATCTTCTTCTTCAGGTGTCAAGTCTGGAGTTCAGGCATTAGCGATCATGGTACCCCATTCCTTCCTGTCGTCATTTCTCCTGATCAGATCACTTTTTCTCATAGCATCGTTTTCCATATTAAATTATTCGGGCTATCTGTACTTGCTGTTCTGTGTCTTCCTCTGGTCTTCCTGTTTCCTTCTATCTTTTCACACAGTAGCAGAAAGAATATAGAGAAAGAAAATGACACACAGACAGTGACAAAAACAATGCCCAGATATTATATGAAACAGGAAGTGGCGACAGGATGCATAGCATTTGGCATGATCTGATTTCAAGTGACCGAATTCTGAGTGGAAAACGATATCGATATATTGCTTTGTAAACCGACACTTCTTTACATTTTTCTCACAACCGTCTTGTTTAAAAGCTAGACCTAGTTCAGAACGAGGCCCGATCTACTCGCGTTATTGGTTTTAGCCTGTGGGTGGTTTGCGGGTGTTCTGGTTTGGTTTGCTCCTTCTCTCCTATCAAACACCTATCGCCCTTACCTCTTCTTCTTTTTCTCTTTGTATGTTACTCTGCTGTAAAACCTCTGATCTGAGGCAATTATATGACCTATTTCTGTTGCAAGTGCTTTAAAGCTCTTAACTTTTCTTTTACAATTAAATAAACGGTCTCAGTCTCAGCTAAGAAGAAAAAGATGCTCGAATCGATTAAGGCTTACAGCACGTGGATCACCCGTATATATTGCCCCTATTTATATCTCCAGCGGTTCTGTACTTAGTAGGACATCCTGCCATTGACACAAGATGTCACAGTCATACGATGAGACAGACACACGATGTCACAGACACACAATGTCACAAACACATGATGTCACAGACACATGATGTCACAGACACATGATGTCACAGACACATGATGTCACAGACACACATGATGTCACAGATACACAATGTCACAGACACACATGATGTTACATGATGTCACAGACACACATAATGTCACAGACACAC
>NW_004801005.1:0-1700 GCF_000002075.1 Aplysia californica | reverse complement strand
GTGGTGGTGTATATTATTAATTATTATAAGAGCGTCGTAAACTGCGCCATCAAGCCCACACGGCAAAGATCCAAGGTGGCGTTAGTGAGTGAGGTCAGCGAGGATGGGGAGGGCGGGAGAAGGGGGGAAGTGATTTGAGATGTACAGATGAATGAAACTCACACCAGCCGGTGGATGGATGGATGATGAAGAGAGGAGGACGAGAATCTGGGCGGGGGAAGTGTGAGTTGAGGAAGTGGGTAGGATTCTAGGAGGGACGGGATGGCGGAAAGGGATGGGAGGGAGGGTAGGGGAGAAGCTGAGGCGTCGTCAGGATGAAGGTGGCCAGGGTGGAAAAGGGGTGAGGAGATGTTGGGGGGGTGTTCTCCTTGACAGAGACTCATCGGCTGGGAGTTGTTTCAAGCGATGCTACGCTTCTCTCCTCTCTCCTCCCTCCTCCCTCCGATCGCTCGACATTTGACTGTGCGCCGCGCTATGTGGGCAAGACAGCATAGATCTCTTTCCCCCCGTCGCCCCCCTCCCCTTCTCTCTCCGCTAGTCTCTCTCCTCAGTCTCTCTTCTCTCTCCCTCATTCTTGACGGTCGTTCTCTCTCCCCCTAGCCCCCTAGTCTCCGGGAGGCAGGCGTCCGCTGATCTCTCTCGATGCTGGTAGTGGTGCGCGCTGGTGCCGTGCGCAATGCTTGATTAGGGCGTGCTCTGAGCGTCTAGGCGTGCACTCTTCCCAGTGCGTGCGTGCGTGTGTGTGTGCGCCTGCGTGTGCGTGTCTCCCTATCTGTGTGTGCGCGCGCGCGCTCGCTCTCCCCTCTCCCCTCCTCCTCCTCCTCCTCCCTCACCCAGCGCCAGGAAAAGCGGCCGGGGTTTTGTGTATGCGTGTGTGCGTGTGTGTGTCTGTGTATCGCTACTCGATGATTCCGCGACCATCGGCGATCACTGTTCACTCGTTTTGTGTGGAGAAGCGGCGGAGTGGTGGAGTAGGCCTATTCATTCCTGCCTGATGCGCCCGCTCGTGTGTGTGTGTATGTGTGTGTGGGAGAGGAGGAACTAGCGAGAGAGAGAAGAGAGAGAAAGAGAGAGAGAGAGACAGACGTAGAAAGTAGTACACTTCGAAAGATGTGGTGGGGAAGATGCTGACACATGATTCAGTCCTCGCGGTTGTTGTAGTGGAGTAGTATTGGTATCTTCTTTTCCTGTTCGCCGTCTTATGATGTGTTCTTCGCATTTGTGGATGTTGTTGTAGTTGTTGTGGCCTTGATCGGCCTGAACCATCACCACCACTACCGACCACAACGACGACCACCACCAGCAGCATCACCAGCCTCATCGCTGTTGTTGTTGAGCCGTTGTTGTTGTGATGGGGTAGAAGAGTTGGGAATCGGAGAAGTTACTTCTTACAACTGAGCTCTGAAGGATTGTTGAGAGGACCGCGTGATCCCACTGTACGCCGCCCTAGCCTAGCCTAGATCGACATCGACATCAGCACCCAGAGTCTGGAGTAGGAGCTGATTTCATTTGTAGCCGATAGTTTGTCTCTGCCTGTTCTCGCCCGGGAGTCTATAGTTATAGCTCTAACATGGTGGATATGAACTTCATGATGATGATACGGCCTTTTCAACCCCACGTCTGCGTAAGTTGATCAGTTGGTTATTTTCCTGTTTTTATTTTCATATTTGTACAGTACAGATTCAAGTCTAGATATTAGA
>NW_004801004.1:0-1699 GCF_000002075.1 Aplysia californica | reverse complement strand
TATCTGTCTGTCTGTCTGTCTGTCTCCAGTCTCCACATCTCCCTTTCTCTCTATTCCTGACTCTTCTCTTTCACCCTCACTCCATCGCGTTCCACATAAATCGTCACACCCTTATCTATTCCCAAACCCATTGCTTGTCTTCTCGTCCAAACGATTTACGCATCAATTCCAGCCGAGGACAAACACCAACGGAAACAAAACGATCTGTTTGTTTGAGTAAAGAGATGCACATCAACACAATAACAGCCACATAGTCCAAGAAAAAAATAAAACCGACAGAGACAGAAACATCAGAGAAAAAGAAAATTACAAGTGGTAATCTCAAATCTTCTACAAACGAAAACAGCAGCAGCAGAAACAACAATAACAACAACAGTACAAACGACAAAAAACTACGAAAACAACTACAACGTCCAAACAAAAACATGTAACACCTGACAGCCGCTAAGCCACCTCTCTGTCTTGTGATCCACAAAGACTCACTGTTTTTGCGTTTGTGTAAACCCCAGACCCAAATCCCAGATCTCATTCTGGACACAAATCTTCCCTGGCCTAATCCCCCACATCCAGGAATACAGAGGCTGTTTTCAGCCCAGACATCATCCCCCAAGTCCTTCCATAAAGACGTTAATCAGACCCCACTAGGCAAAGACGTCACTCGAAACTTCGATACCACCACACGGTCATAGCACGATCTGCACGACGAGGTTATTCGATATGACACAAATCATATACCGACTCTTTAATAAAGGTTATTTCGATATCACAAACTGGTTACATCCACTCGGAATCGAGGTAATTCAACAACAGCGGCTATTTTTAGTGTGCAAAAAGGGACGAACATGGGCATCATAACAGTCAATTAGTGGTGAGTAAAAGCAAAAACATTTCTTTCTGTGAAATAAACCCGAACGACACAATCTAGAGCATTTAAAAGGTAAAAATTATCATCACTCGGGAATTGAACCCGGGTTTCCTTTGTGCAACGTCTAACCGCAACACCAGTCTACGATAATAAGACAACAATTGACATTCCCATTCCATTTTAGTTGTAGTAGTAAGAGTTTTACGGCACTTGCAACACAATAAGGTCATATGAGGGCTGAAGCGCACAAGAGAGTAACAAACGCAAAAAACAAGAAGGGGAGATAAAGACGATAGACGTTTGACAGTAAAGAAGAAGCAAACCACACCAAAGCACCCACCAACCACACACAATTAACATTCAGATGAAACAGGAATAGAAAAAAAGTAGAACCGACTAGAGGCGCTCGCCTAAAACATCACCCTCGACATACACGCTAGTCACGCCGACTTTCTTTTATAGTTTTAGTAAGAGTTTTACCGCACTTGCAACACAATAAGGTCATATAATTGCCAAAGATTAGAGGTGTTACAAAAGAGTAACAAACGAAAATTAAAAAAAAGAGATAAGGAAGATAGACATTTGAAAAGACAGAAGGAGCAAACCACACCACAGCATCGCCAACCACCCATACGTCGACTTCAGAAAAACATCAATCGACACGCCCAGTGGCGCCATCCAACAACCCGAGGAAAAGGCAACACAGACAGAAACAATCCTAGAGATAGTGATGAAGCATAATAACCTACCAGTGGGCCCTCCAGCATTCACTCCCACCCATCTCTCTCTCTCTCTCTTTCTCTCTCTCTCTCTCTCTCTCTCTCTCTCTCTCTC
>NW_004801003.1:0-1709 GCF_000002075.1 Aplysia californica | reverse complement strand
TTTGTGCTGTTGAAGCTAGAGAGGTGAGCAGAGTAAGTCTGATTCCCTGTAAGGACTTCTCTGTTGACATCCACCCCTTGGCGCTCATATATATGACCTTATGCAGTTGTGAGCGCCGTAAAACCACTACTAAAACAAAATGTACCGAAAGTAAAACCAGCCGCTCCACAGTCCAGCACGGTACCACCTGAACCATCGGCGCACCGGCCTGTCTGTGACGGAAAAGTAAAGTAGAGGTTACTGTTGTTGCGTAAAAACTGGACTCAGATTTAGCACCGTCTTTGCCGTGATTGAAACACATCAAACCATGACGCCTCAGCAAATCGCGGCCCAACACTTCGGTAATTAACGAGCGCGGCCAAACTCGCTATCTACCTCCCCCCACACACACAGACTGTCACAGACGCGTGAAGTAATGAGACGAAGGACAAACACAGATCGCTATTTGAGCCGGCCGTTTCCGATTCGCGGATTAGCCCGGCCAGATGAGGACCGGCTCACGCGCGCCCATCTGCGTGTGTTTAATACAGTGGCACAGATAGTGTTTCTCCTTGGTGTTGACTACAGCGCCACAAACACAGATAGTGTTTCGACATTTCACACAAGTCTGTGACAGGTAGGCTACATCGCCACGAGCCACGGCAAGAAACCCAGTACGCCACATTTGTCCGAAAATCCACTTTTTGGGGGGGTAAGGTTTTACGGCGCCCACAACTGCATAATGTCACATGAGCACCAAGGGGTGGATGTCAACAGAGAAGTCCTTACAGGGAATCAGGCTTACTCTGCTCATCTTTCTAGCCTCAACAGCACAAAGTCGGCTTCGACTATCAAGGCACCCTGGAAAAAGCAGTTCACAAGAGAGTGACAAACATACACAAGAAGTAGAGGAAAAGTGACCATAATAAGGATGAGGAAAGAAAAAGCAGCAGTTCCCCCTATGTTGTTCCCGCACAGTATGAGCATGACGTTGATAAATCAGCCCATTTACAATTCTACTGTGCATAAGAACATGTTACTATCCCCCCTTTGGCAATGGCCTAGAGACACTTGAGTCAGTGGCACTGCCCTTGGGGAGAGGTTTGTTACTTTACCGAGACCGTAGATCTTTCTTCGTCTCATGATATCTTTTCGCTGTGAAGACCAGGCCGTCAGTAGGTTGTTCCCAGCTCCATCCTCACATCGAAAACATTATAACATGTGACCGAGAAACATCCTCAGCCACGGGAAAGCAAAACATTAATAATAAATAAATAATAATTTCACAAATTAATAAAATAAAGTGTCGATTTTTATCCAAAATGTGACATACGGGATTCTTGACCTGATCCGTGGGTGTAGAGCAGAGAACATTCTCCATTTCTGACGCCGTCACAGCTTAAGTTAAAGATGATAATTAAACCGTTGAAAAACCTCAAGACCTCTACATCTGGACCTCCACACCAGAAACATACTGTTTCCCCGACAAACGTAACGCAGAAATACCTGATGTTATCACTGTCACACACAGAAACTCACCCCGGGAAAAGGGAACAAACGAAGACAAGACGAACACACAAAGTGTTACGTTTCCAAGTACCACATTCCAAAATGTCCTATCTCAAACCAAAACGTTTGTCAGATAGAACGTTTGAGCAGTGATCGGACATCTGTGCCAGTATGGTGTTAAGTGTCGCGACTTGACAGACTCTGCTTTGTGAAAGTGACAC